>NW_020955237.1:602654-793011 GCF_003031625.1 Empidonax traillii | reverse complement strand
ATTTATACACAAACAGAAATGCTAACTCCAGTAAAGCAGATAATTCTAGCATATTTGGAAGTCAGGTTGAAAGACATTTTCATAAAAGTAGATGATTGTTTTCATGAGGTTAAGTATTGCAGCAAATTCTGTATCTGCTCCAGGAGTTTCCATCAAGGTGCACCTATTTTTGTCCTCTGCTTGGCTTTTATTTTTATACAAAAATGTCTCTACCAACAACATGCAATTCTAACCTAATATTGACTCAATTATGTATCTGCAGACATCCTTACATCCTTATGTCCTCCCTTCTGGTGTAACAAGCACTTTTGCTTTCACTGGTTTGAAGACTGTTGGCAATCTGAATTTGCCTTTGCACAATCCTAGTAAAGCCAAAGGAGCTGCCCACAGAGGGCACGATTTGTTGTACCATCAGGGCTGTAAATTTAAGTTTTTTCAGGCAGAAAGCCTGATTTTTTTAAAACACTTTTTAGAACACTTTTTTTAGGACACAGGAGACACCAGAAATGTATGTACACGCTGAAAATAGTGCGACTGAGCATGCTCTGTCTTGGTCCCGTTCTTTGCCAAGCTGGATGTCTAGGCAGCTTCATTCTCCACTGGGGTCACAGGAGATGGAGAGAACAACCATCCTGGTGTCATAGAACCTCATTTGTCAGCAGTGAGCTGAAACGGACTCACATTCAACTTGTCTCTGGTCTGTGTTCCCCACTCTGAAACACAGCTCACCTGGGAGGCTGCGCAGCACATTCTTGAGACAGATACTGTGAGTGCATGAGGCACAGGCCAAGTTAATTCATGTATTAGCCTAGATGAGATTTGGCAGGTACTTTTCTGCCACGAGTATGAACTTCAGCCTCCATCAAGTCTCTTACTCTATGATTCTAGAGGATCCTGCATTGTGTTAATATAAATCTTTGCATACATCCACACAGTAAGACAGATCAAGGAAACAATTCCTTTTTGGTTTGTCGGTTGTTTTCTTTTTTTAAATTAACCTCCCCTCAAGGTATTTTTTAAACTGAATAGTTCCCCTGCTGTGAGTTACACTGAATACAAATACAGAGCCACTGGAAGGCTGGTAGGAGGCAGGAATACACAGGAATAAACAGCCAAGGGCAAAGTTTAAAGGGCTATGGGGCTGGAATAGACATCCAAAGGCAGAAGCTGAAGGAGCACTCCTGCTGTGTGTCAAACCACAGTCCTGGGCTCTAGGCTGTCCTTAGTCTGCTAGACGCGGTGAGTTCAACCTTCAGCTATGTGCCTTGGCCACTGGATTGGAGTATTTCAGGCACAGTCAGGGACCCAAGCACACTTGCAATAGCCTCAGGTAGGAACCGGAGGAAAAGAGGGAATTTGCCTTCTGTCCATTGTCTGCAGCAACACAGTGACAGTTGCAGGAGCTGAGCTGTGTCCCTTATTCCAAAGATCATCTGAACTCTGCTCTTTGTGAGCCCACATTTTAGCATGAGAGGAATGCTCACCCTCCCCAAAACTCTATGACCATGTCATTTGGATACCCACTGGAACAAGGAAACTATCTTCCCTGAGAAGAGTATCTGGCTTTCAGGAGAACATACATTCAAGAACCTTTTATTAGGCTCCTAATTGCAATTTTAGAGGTACTTCAGTGAAGCCCCAGTAAGGGTGTTTGGATTTGGTATGGTGGCTGTTGCAATCTCCGAGTGCTGAAGGCCTCTTCAGCCTGTACCTCTTCCCTGTTTCATACCTGGTACTTCTATGGAATGCAGTCTAGAGCTGAACATGCATAAATTATGGACACTGCAGCACTCAGCATTTTGATGTTCCTCATACTTGGACAGGCTGCTAGTTCTTCACTTAGAGGAAAATTATGAACTTTAAAGCCAAGGCCCTGACACACTCTTTGCTGAGCCTAAAATATATAACAAATCATAGAGGCATCTAGAGAACAGGGGGAAAGGCTCACAGGAAGCAACCTGCTGAGCCAAAAGGAAATTCCTGTTGTTTCATTTGTTTTCTCAGTTTTTGCTTTCTTACTCAGCTCTGTAAGCTGAGGTTTTGTTGCCTCACAATTTTTAATGTGTACCAACAGGCAGCAATTCTACCTTGCGTTGTTCCAGACACCTGACCTTACACACAAGTGCTCCCTCTCATGCCTGTAATTAGGCAAACTGATGCCAAGGCAAACTGAAAGTCTCAGTCTGTAAGATGCAGAATATAGACACTGTGTGTCACATTTAGATAGAGCCTCTCCTGACTTTGGACCTGATGGCATTAACATCAATCGTTTATGTTCCATCTTGCACTACCTACTACACAGGGCTCCCCAATTGGCATCTGTTGCCCTGAAACCCTCTCTTGGATTTAAACACCAGGGAAATTTCTTTCTCTGTAGACATACGGCAGAAGCAACAAATGCCATCATATATATATAGATACAGGCTTTAAAGGACTGTCTGGGAAGTGGCAGAGCTGGGGTTCAATGAGCAGGGATACTCCAGAGGCTGTTTTCCTTGCCCGCAGGGTGCTCTGGCCACCTCCTTAGGCCAGAGGGCGCTGTCCACTCTGATTTTAAGCATGACATCACTTTAAAACCACCGGGGATGTTGAGGAGGCAGAAAAGGCTGGAGCAGGAGTGTGCAAACAGTAGTGCCTGGGTAGAGAGTGGGAGGAGCAAACTTCTGGTCCCTGCTCCAGGGCATGCTTTTTGTGGTTGCATTCAGGTGCAGAAGCCATGCATTTTTCACACAGAACAGTGAGGCTTTCTGAGGAAGTTGGGAAGAAACTTGTATTTACCCATGACAGTCACACTATGATTCACCCCGTCCCGTATTATAAGCAGCAACCTTGAAAACTGTCTTGTGCAATCCTACCACTTTCCCGGACTTCACGGGAACACAACTCTTTGTGTTGAGCTATTTGAGAATAGCCTGACTCCTCCCACCCACAGGAGAGAGAGCCTGGACAGAAAGACTTGCTGAAGTTCCCGCTGCTTCTACAGTTTACCATAAACTGTGCCAGTAACAAGCTTTTCTCTGGGGTCCAAGTGGCAAAAACTTGTCCCTTGCCTTCCACATTCAGAGGAGGCAGGAGTTACAGCCATTGAAATGTGGCAAACAAAGCTCTCTGGCAGTGAGAATAGGTGACCCTTGGGAATTAAGTGCTGGTTATACTGTTTTGAGCTGGAAGTACAGAGCAAGCATCTCACAGCTCCCATGCACACAGCTCCAGAGCGAGATTCTGGTATTATAAGATAAGCTTATATGCTCCACAGATGACAGTGGTTGCATAAATCATTGCTTTTTTTGGCAAGAAGTGGTTGCCAGAGAGACTGTAAGCTGCTGTTATTATTGCATTTGGATGTGAAGTCTGTCCTGCTAGTGCAGCTGGCTCTGACTTCAGAAAGAGGGAGTGTACCAAAGGCTTCAGGGAGAATTTGTACCAGTTCACCTGTGGGATAGGTTCCCACAGCTGGTAAGAAGAGGTACAACAATAAGGTCTGCTTCCAACGGGAACTACTTAGCACAGTCTCAGACCAACCCAGATACAAGCATTTCAGTTTTAGACAAGAAAATCTGGGGAAAAGTCTCACCTCAAACAGTAAAAATTATCTTGCTACAGCTCTGCAAATGCTCTTTACTCTCTGTCTTCTTGTTCTGGGTAGTTGTGGGTTTTTTTGTTGTTTTGTTTTTTTGGTTTTTTTTTTTCTTTTTTTGTTCTCCCTTCCCCTCTCCTTTGCTCTTTCATTTATTATTCTGAAACTTGTTAAACATTACTCCAGCACTTTCTCATGGAAGGCTACAGTTTGTGGGTCCAAGTGTCATAGAAATTTCCAGAGAGCTAGCCCTCATTGCATACTGCAGCAGTCACTGGTCAAATGGGATGCTACTCTCACCTTTCAAGATAAACCACAGGCTGCAGAACCAACCTACTAAACATCCTGGAGATGCCTTAAATTTTCTCTTCTATTTGCAGTGCTGTACCAAGAAATAACTTTCACAGGAAATCTCTGTTCTGGAAACAAATGGGAAGCATGGGACTCTAAAGATTAGAGAGGAAGGGTTATCTTTGTGTTTAGCTAGTCATTTGCAGCTTCCAGCAGTTTGAAAAGATAAAAGCTACGTAACTGTTAAATTTTATTAAGGGACATAAACCAGCTCCATATTTGTTAGCATGAATGTTCAGTATTAAATCTGGATCAGCACAAGGAGCATGAATCCCTTGTCTTTGATGTGTGCAGGAGGAGATCAGGCCTGCACAAACCTCTGCTGTTAGTCTAGTGAGAAAAGAATTGAACTTGCTGCGATAAGACCTGTGCCCTCACAAAGCTCTTTCTGAAAAAGAAATGGAGCAGAGAGGATGACTGTAGTGACATTATCATTAGAAAGATTGATACTTTACCACTATGACTCATTCTTTCCCCATAATTTTATGCCTAAAAGCCAATTAATGATGTTTAAAGGGTGGGTGTTAATGCTTGTTCTTGCAAACAAATGTAATTAACATAATTTGTGATTTTGCAATTTTGTTTTTGAAATTAATGCAACACTGAATAATCTTTACAAGTTTCACAATTGATACATTTTGTTTTTTCTTGAGGAATGATTTTATGCATGAGAACTTCTTTTTTTATAGGCAAAACATTGGGCAGTTCTTGAATAATCTTAATAAATTACTATTAATTGCTGATCAATCTATCTGCAATCAATATCCAAATTGCACATGTCAGTTTTACTATAAAATTTAGTTTTCCATTTGTTCCAGGCTGCCACACTTTCTGTATTCTTTTGATTTATTATTATAAAAGTATTCAGTTTGGTTTTACAAAACTCAGAAAGAGACTCAACAAATAATCTATCAAGGAAGTATATTCCACAGAATATTACTTTTCCAGTCTATGTTTTTTGTGATCTTCGAAATCTATTTAGGCCTAGTCAGTTCTGAAGAGTGAGCCTATAGCATCTACAATAATCCAGAATTATTTAGATATTATTTAGGCATCCCATGAGCAGAAAAGGACCTCCATTACACTATTTTTATATGACTTCTTTATCTAGCAAAATCTGAGGTCCTGATGGCTTCTGAAAAGTAGGAGAAGTTGTGCAGATCCAGACCTAGGGAAAAGAAAGCAAGTAGAGCTGCCTTAGGCATCAGGAGTCTCTACCTCCCCGACGCTCTTTGGAGTGTGATCCTCTTGACATGATTTTGATGACAGGAGCTTGGAATCTCTACAAAGCACATCTTTGGCACTGATCTCTCAGGTTTGCAAAAGACATATAAAAGACTGTCTTCGTTTCCAAGTGAAGTCACAGGACTGTCATGGGGTATTCCAGTATCCTTAAGACATTTAACCATTTTCCCACTGCTTCAGAATAGCAGAACTGAAACCAAAATTTGTCCAGGGAATGTATGAGTCTAATGGTATTAAAAAAACAAACAAGCAAAAAAACAAAACAGCAGAAAGTGGTTTAAACCAAGATATGTTTTCTCTACCCCAAACTTTTGTCAGGAGGATCCTTCTGATACATATTTGTGAAGGTCTATATAGCCAACAAACAAATAAATGAGCAGGAAGAGAAAGTAGCATGGAAATATCAGATGTCACTGCAGAAGCACTTGCCATGAGCAATAGAAAGTGAGATGAGAGATTCTGTGAGTGCTGACTAAAAACAGGCACTTACAAGCAGTGGAAGAGAATCCATCTCTTAGAGGCCGATGTGCTCAGGGGTACAGGCTTATTAGGTTCTTTGCAAGGAAAATAGAATACATCACAAAAGGTCTGACTCTGTCACTACCTTCTTCTCTGAATATGAATCATCTACAACAGCCTGCATATTGTTAGTTGCTCAAATGAAATGGGGGACACAAGAAAAAGTATTACTTGTAAGGTTCATACAAAACTACTCAGAATGATACATGCATTTTAGGAACATCCTGGATACAAAGTATAACTCCTAAATACTAAAAAGGTGCTTAATGTCCAAAGTTATGTTTTACTATTATCCTGAATTGGCTAATACCATAGCCTAAAGAGCAGGCAACCAACCTGAAAACTTAAATACAGTGTCCAGTCTTCATCACAAATAACTATGAAGATTTGAAGAGGTTTGGGGTTTACCCTGCTTCACTTAAATGATTTAGAAGTGTCAGTGTATATGACATGAGAAATAATTTTCACAGGTGATTTCTGTATTAGAAACTAGTGGAAAGCATGGGGCTCTTGTGGTTTTGGTGTAAAGGTGGAAGATTACTCTGAGGATAATGGCCAGTGATTTACAGACCCAGTGATTACCAAATTCTGGCATGTTTTTGTCACTGAGCACAGCCAAATAGGCATAATCACTGTAAAGACAGTGAGGTAAACTTTAAAGGTGATGGGTACCCACTGCTGATATTTGTTTCTGCAGGCACAAACCAATAGTTCTGGGTTAAGATCCTCCCTCTGAAATAATGTGGAAATGCTTGCATGAGAAAACTAAGTGAGAAGAAACAGAGAGAGAACAAAAGAGGAGCAAAACCACCCAAATGCACCTGTCACCAACTTCTGAATGCAACCCCTCTCATATGGGAACAGAAATGTGTATTTTTAATTACTTTTAAAATATAAGTTAATGTCCCCTACAGAAACCGTGCAGATCTTGATGTACCTCAGGAAATTTCATTGCAGAATGCAGGCTAAAAATAATTTATAAGAATGAGCTGATGTGCTTTGGTCAGCTTTTTTATTTTTTCAGCAATAATCCTTCTCTTTACATCTTCTGCTTGTGAATTTTTAAGAACACATTACCACTGACTTATCCTGAGAAACATAACTTTATCATGACAGACTTGAGCATTTAGCATTCAGTGAGCCCATGCGCTTTTCATTGGAGTTGAGTAAAGAAAGGCACTGGTGATCTTCATAGATGAAAGCTTAGAATAAGACAGGAAGGTTTGAATCATTTTAGATTTAGTAACACAAGCAGATGTTAGCTTGAGTGCCTGAAAAGCCACATGTGGAGATATGCATAAAGAAGCCTTTTAAAGACGGTCATATCATATATGATCAAAGGTTTATTAAATTATGTTTATGATATTTATTTTTAAAAATAGAACTGTAGAGCAGATCTTGCAAAAGTCTGTCAACTCACAAAGAAATCACAATGCTAACATGATCTTGAACTGTTGAAGGGGTAAAAAACCTTTTCTGAAGTCCAAAATTCCAAGTTGCTCAAAGTTCATTTGTTTGATAATGCCTGCAGCAGTACATCTAACACAAGAGGGAACCTCCTGAGGAAGTCTGAGTATATTCAAAAGCTTCTGAATGATTCCAGTAAAAGTCCTTGAACAGAAAGTTCCAGCTCACTTCTTGTTTACTTGGTTAGATGCTGTAGAGGGGTCACATAGGATTTCCCTAACAAATCTCATGTTCTCATATTGCAGCATCTTTGAGCCAAATGCATAGAAAACCTCGGGTAACCTTTTCTTCCTCAATATACACAGGGAGAAATAATCTGTTTTCAACATTTTTGGCCCCTGCATTACATAGATAATGGCCAAATAATGACCTATTTCAGCATATTTCCTCCTGCACTCTAAACAGCATCTGTATAATTTTGTCAGTTTTATCTGTAACAGACAGTACTTTGTAAGTAAAAGGGTCATCATGTAGTAACATTGCATGAATGTAGGTTTACAATTTTGAATATTAGTTCGCAGAAAATTACTCCGTTCCAGATGCCGTGAGCTATTTTCCCATGCCTACTGAGAGATAAACAGAACTGAGGCTAGAACAGACTTTGAACGAGCTTTTGGAAAGTCCAGCTTCCAATATCTGCTTCTTTCTTAGGCACTTCAAAGTCACACATTGCCTCACCCTTGAGCATTTGGCTTTCATAACTGATTCTCCAAGCACTGAGTGCAAGGAACTGCCTTAGGTCAGTGTTCTCATTGCAAAAGATGCCTAAAGATAGCCAATACAAAACAAGAAAAACACGGATTTCTCCACATCCCTACTAAAAAAAAAAAAAAGAAGGGAGATTATGAGAATGACATTTTAAATGTGTTAAGTGGGGTACTAGTCAAGAGCAGGGGAGATCTGAATTATAACCCCTGCTTTAAGGACTTTGTATGCACTGAATCCAGTTACTGTTTCACATAAATAGCCCTCTAAGCACAACCAGAAACCAGGTTTCCATTAGTCTATGAAAGTGCTTCAATTACTGCATTACTGCTGTATTTTTCCTGCTTGATGAGACCTGAAATCTTCTACAGAATGACTGGGCTTTCACAGAAGGGGTAAAAAAAAGACATCCACTGCCCGTGTCATGCACGTTGCAGGAATTACCTGCCTCATGTATACATGTGTAGAACAATTTACATCACTATTTCCTTTTCAGTATGCACAAGAGAGAGCTGTACTTACATTCTGAAGTAATTATGTCATTGAAAATATAGTCTGAATAACTGCAACTAAAAAGTGCTGAAATATAATTCCAGCTGACACTGTCTTGCTGAGTTGTGCAGAAAAATTAATACAAGCTTCCCTGTAATATCTGTAAAAGGTTTTCATTCCCCTTGTAAAGAGAAGGAATTACACACTCATGGTTCAGGCAATTGGGTGAGAATCTGATGAGAATTTCCACTGATGTTTACAGGCACCAGATCTTTTATTACACTGTTTATTCATTTTCATTGCTGTCATTCTCACAAACTTCAGTTCATATCATCACATGTAAAACAAAACCCATTTAAGTGTAATTTATTCTTTTTAGAAGACAATTTTAATAGATTTTTTTTTCTTCATTTCATGCAGAGTAACTCAGAAAATATTTTATGTTAAGTATGGCTTTCTCCCCAGTCTGCTTCCACAGAAGGCACTGACACCAGATTGACACCAGTAAAATATGTCTTTAAGAACAACAACAATTCTCTTCAGGATTTCATGTTAATTCTAAAGACTTCGTTCAAAACTTCATCATGGAAAAGCTCCCTTTGAATCCAGTAAGCTTTAGATAAGCTGCTTGGACTCTGAGGCCAGAAATTTTTCTTCACTAATGTAGATATATTAATTCTGATAAATACCTGCAGAGTAAGCATGATGTGTTTTCACTAGGTGACAAGAGCTGCACAAAGAGAAATTTTAGTGATTCATTGATGATGAATGGACATGGCTCCCACTAGGGCTCGGGGTTAAAAATTGTCTGGTAAAAATTAGGCATCTAATTTTTATGAAATAAATAAAATAATATCTATTCCATCATACTGTATCTTGAAATACAATCAAAATAGAAGCTCTAAAATATAAAAGCAACTGTTCTGCAAAATATTCCTTCTCTTCAAAGGGTACTTTGCAGCCAAGGTCCATAGTTGAGACACTCATTTCCAAGGCAATCTATGTGCAAGCTTTTCAACAGTACACATCCTGCCCACATTTGTACAGCACTGAAGAGTTAATGCCTTCAGTAACTTTTTCATTTTTGCAAAGCATAAACTTTGCAAAAGCACAGCATTTTGTTTAAAGGATGTGCTTAGTTGCCCCAACCAACAGAAATTAAAGGTTTTGGAAATCATGTCAAGCTCACTGTATAGACTGTGCACAAACTTTGTGGTTACTTTTTTGTCCCCAGTGACTCAGACCAAGTTGTTTTTGTATTCTTAAAATATTTAAAGATATATAATATAAATATAAAAGATTTAACTTCAACTTCACTTCAGCTTTTATAGTCACATTAGATGCATTCTCTCTTGAAATCTGAAAGATATTTGTAAAATAATTTCTCTTCCCTCTGTGCATCCAACTCTTTCCAGAAGGCATTAGTATACCTTTTATTTCTGCTTTCAATTGTAGATAGAACTTAGCAGAAAGCTAAGTTAAAAATAATTCTTTTATAAAATCACTCACAGGAGGGAAATATCCTTCCCTAGATTTCCAAGGTGACACTTTCTTCAGTAGTTCCATGAAATAATACAGAATAAAGAGTTTGATAATCCATAGTGATTAGCTGTGCTGGAGTGGACAAAGACAGTTTATACACTCCTACTTTAGATACACTGGGAAACATCCCTAATCAGGAGCATCCAAAACTTACTCATGCTCTTCAAGGAAAAAAATTTGCATTTGTCCTGATTTCAGGAATGTAGCATGATTGTATTAGGAAAACTTCAATGTAACTTCTTTTGTAATGGTGCATATTGCTACTGAGGTACCATTTGACTCCAGGGATAATGTTTTAAAGGCAGGAACCAGGATCATTATTATTCACTGCTGTATATTTCAGAGCAGCACTAGGTGCATTTTCAAATGCTTAAGCAAAAAGGTAGAGTCTCCAGAAAATAAATGGGAAAGATTTTTCCTTCATAATGGCAATTAAATCTGCCTCAAAATCCACAGGTTGCTTGATAATTCTGGGCAGATGAGCTCCTCACACAGCTTCTGCAGCATTTTATAAATGAGCAGAGAGATACACCTCAGTTTTTGTTATTACTTTCAATACCATGTGTGTGGCCAGCCCAGCAGTACCGTGGGCATGACAAGCACCTACAGCCCACCTCACGTTTGCCTCAGAGGCAACCAGCGTTAGTGGCAGCTGGACATTCCTCACATCTTTTGGACTCATGAAATATGTTCAAACTTCTTTTTAAGCTGAAGTAGAACTGCTTAAAATATAAGGCTCCTCTTTTGTTTATTTTGAGAGCTAGATGAGTGAACTCAGGAATGATGTAAATGGTGATATGGCTTACAATTTGGTTTGCTCACCATTTGGCAGACCATAATCGCAATGTACTCGTCTGTTACACGCCTGTCTCTTATGCGTGTGGGTACGCCTGCAAGGCGCGAGGCTCTGCTGGTGGTCCATTTCATTCTCACAAGCTTGCTTCCTTACTCCCTTCATGGCTTTAGAGAACATAATGACTCATGGCTTCTCAATTTGCCCCAAACTCCTTCTGTTATGTTTTTGGTGTAGCTGGTCATGTGTATTAAGAACACAGTTTCAACTTAGTGTTTCCACTTTCCTTCCTTTTGATTGACCAGCCTCAAGCAGCAGTGGAAGGACTTTGCCCAGATGCTTCTTCGTCTGTCTTGTGTCATTCTAACCACACACTTTGACCACAGAAGCTATGGAGACTAATTTGCTATTTATATTTTTTACTGACCCTCCATCATTCGTAATTAAATCTTACCCACACATCACTGAACAGCATTTTATTTCTGAAATTATTTAGTTTCTTTGTCCTTTTAGTGAATGACCAAGTGTCACTTCTGTGTAAAAAAAAAATACATTAAAAATGGTCTGGTATATCCTGATCTCTGGCCTTCTGATTTTAAAACAAAGAAACACATTTTCCTGATACATTTATCTCTTCAGACTGGTGTTAATATCATTGTTTGCACTGACATTCCGATTGTCAATCCTCTGAGGTACTTCAGCTACCAGTGTTTTGGTACCTACAGTTATCAGCTGTACAGAAGCTTGTCTAAAATCCTCTTTTCAGATTAATGCCAATAGTTGGTTTTATCTTTATTTAAGTCCCATTTTTCTTTTTACTTCCTTAAGTGTCCAATTATCTTTTGTATGTTACTTTGTTTCTTCTGCAAGCACAAAAATTACTAATGACATCAGAGGGGACTGGTGAAGATAACCTAATTTTCCTTCCTCCGGAAAATTTTATAGTTTGCTGTGACACCCAGGACGTCTTAAGAATATATAACAAAGTCAGTCTTTCTCTGTGCTTCCATTCCTATTTTCCAGAAACCACATTGCTATACAGCTGTTCTCTCTTCTATGTAAGGAATGGGTATATACAATGTCACAAATAGGAACTTACAAAGCATAATGAGCAGGAAGTTTTGAGATACTTATTATTGTTTATTTAAACACTTATTAAAAAATTGCTGGATAAAAACTATTTGCAGTCCAAGAAAGTCAGTTTGCATAGTCTTTAAGCTCTCTTATCTCACCATCCCACACAGTCTTTCCCATCATCTCTCTGGTTTCAGTAATGCAGTTCTAAAATTCCCCAAATTTTGGTCTTTGTTCTTGCTGAGAGCTCAAACTCCTTTTTAAATCTCTTATATCTTCCTCAAACAGCTAGCTATCTGTAACATTTCTATACTAAGTCATTGAAGATCTCCCTCCCTTCCTCCTTCTGTCCATAACTGCATTCTTGCTATCGCACTTAGAATTGATGTTCTTGTCTCCATGTGTTGTAGCTCTCATAAAATACTCCCACATTATATGCATTTTCCTCTTACTCCTTTTGGACCAGCTTGAGAGTTGTATTCTCATAAGTGTACCTCCAGTTACATTCCCATGAGCTCTTTCAATGCTCTTTTGTCCTTACACTGAGAATTCTCCTCAATTATCTTCTTTGATTCAGTCTGCCATCGTATTTCCTGAAGACCATTTTTAATTGCTACCTACTCCAGCCTGTCTTACACATACCTCCAGGATGTTGTGTTATATCTGTAACTTGTCTACTGATTTTTCTTGTCACTCTTGTGCTATCACTCTCTGATCAACTCTTATGCTTCCGATCTTCAGCTTGCCTCTTGAGACCAAATGTGCAATTTGATTACTAGCAACAGCTTGGTAGATAAATAGATATGCTTGAGAACTTTTTAAAGAACATTTCTATACTATTCAGCTGTAACAAAACCAAATAATTTTATGTAATTGTTACACAATTAACATTAGATCCTCTCGCTATCTTCCACATCTTCCTTTTACTACTCTCATATTGGGGTTATCCACAACAATTTGGTACCACACTTTGCAATATTCTTGAAGACTATTACCACAGAATTAATCTTACATGTTGTTAGGGATTTCTTTGATGGGAACACATTTTCATAATTCCTAATATTCTGGATGCTCGACTACTTTGAAATACAGTTTTCTTATTTTTTCCTTCAAAGCTTATAGAAGTCGATAATATCGTATCAGTGGGTTGATAATATATCAGTGGACATATGGAGAGACATAATCTCATCCTCCTTGACTTTCTTCCTTTTTCTGACTCTTACTGCTAGGAAAAATAATGACATTCCTTCCTACAAAGCAGAAGTAGCCATGGACATCTTTCCCTCCACTTGGTAGATCCCTTAAGAACCACCTCCAAATGATATCGCTCTTTTCATGGCCATGGCACCACTCACCATGAAGTTTATTTCAATTAAACTGTTGGTTGTCTAATTTGAGTAAACAAGCATGAATTTCATACAGTTTATTACCAAGGCATCCCATGCATGTCATTCCATATTTGCTGCACTACAGTTTGCAGTACTCCTGCCCTGGGTAACAATGTTCCTTGTATGCCTGGTTAGGATTACTGTGCAGTGGAGGATATTTCTTGCAGCTTAGAATGGAACAGTAAGTCTAAGCTTCAAAGGTATCTAAAGAACAAAGGCCATAATTCACAGAGAATTTGAGTACCTATGTCCTTGTTTTCCCTGAAAATTACAGCCCAAGCACAGTACTGAATGTGTCTGTCAGAGACCTTGAGATATTTCTCAGAAGATACACTTTCATGCTCTTTTCTGTCAGCACTTATTATGTCAGAATAAGAAAGAGGCATACCGTCTTTTACAGCAGATGTTATTCCAATATTCCTTTCTCTTAATAAAATCCATTGAAATTGTTTAGGCAAGAGACAGCATGCTCTCAACAATGTCGCGTCTAGAAGTCTGTGGGAATTCCTGTAAAGCAAAAAAAATCCCTATGTGGCCTGTTAAGCAAAAAGAGCATGAATGCCCTTTCTCTGGATATCTATATATCTGTCTGACTATGCATATCTGTAGGGTGGTATTGCCACTGTAGGTCTACTTTAACTAATAAAAGGAAACTGTGACTTAGAATGTCTCCTAAAAATGTTTTCATTTCGAATTTCCTTGTTTGCATTACTAGAGTACAGACATGCTTTTCTGCTGTTGAGATGCCAGGATCATAGCTACAATGGAGTAGGAAGTTAAGTGATATGAAGTAAAATCCTTGTAAAGGATTGATTCAGCAAATTACATAAGCAAATTTTAACTCAAGTGGGTATTTAGTTTCTCTGTTGAACACAGATGGATTTAAGAATAGAGTTAAAGGATAGCTCTATTCTGAAATGCTCTGTTGAGTCATTATCTCAAAATGGTTCTCTGCAATATAGAAGACGTCACAAAGTTCTGCTACAGAGCACTCAGTAGCCTGAACCAAGTTGCACCCCAAAGTTGCACATAAAGAGCTTCTCCAAGTGTTTGCCTCCCAGGCTTGAACTGCAGAGAACGTTCAAGTGTTTCCTTGGCTCTACTCCTGAACTGCCCAACTGTGAAGAGTTTGGCAAGACTGCTACAGGTAAAAGAAAACAGAGAATGGGATATACAGGCTGGCATTAGCAAGAGGGGCAGCAGAAGGAAGAGCAGCTGTCTCAAAAACCCTTTACCTGACATGCCAACATCCTGAAGTACCCAGGATACATGCTCTGCTCACAATCTGCGCTGTAGAAGCTTTCAGATTTTAAAGGAGAGAAAGAAGTGAAACTGAGGAAAATTCTGAAATGGGTAAGTACTTGGGATGCTTCCTGTGCCATTTTAGTAGTTGCATTTCTAATGGATTCTTATTGTAAATTATTATACTGTAATAGAACCACAGGATATACTTGGTTGCAAATCTGGCCTCTGTAGTTTAAGAATAATTTCTATAGGGCAACAGATGAGTAGAGAAAGAAAGCAAGACACCAGCATGGAAATTAGGTCTTGGCTCAGTTTTACGTGCTTCCACAGCTGTAAATTTTTGAGAACATCACTGATGATGAATACTGCTACAACAATCATCATTGCAAATGCATAATTCCTTTCTCAACTAGAGATAATAACAGGCTTTGGTTAAACACCCAACATCTTTTGCACGTGACAGACCAAGAACTGGAGGTCCAGTACCTGACAGGGGGTCAAGAGTATTGGAGCTTGGAACTACCTGAAGGGAAATAGCATGAGTATGTGTGTTGACAGCACTGATCACAGCCTCCCTCTCCCCCACACTGGCACCATTTAGTGGGATGTCTTCTCTGTTACATGATGGGGGAGTCTGTGTGTCTGTACTTCCAATTTCTGTAAATCAGCATCTCAGCTAGATCCATTTGTGTCTAGATCAGCTGTTCTCATGAAAAAATAAAAGTCTCCATTAATATCTTAATAGCCTGTTAATTAAAACACTCAGACTGTGACCTGGGATCTCTTCTGGTTCAAATTTGAGAGCATATCATTCCTATGTCAAATGGGGCAGTTGTCCTCCATTTCTTCTGTGGAAGTTATCCCTCTCCATACAAAATTTTGAAATAGTCTTTGGGCAAGAAAGAGAGAACTGCTTCTGTCTCTTGATGCTGAGGACAAAGTTTTGAAGTTCTGTGATTCCTGTCCCTCCTCCAAGCAGATATTTCAGCACTTTATGAGAAGAAAAAACGTAAGCAGTCTAAAATATCTACTTCAGAGGGCAGTGCCTGGAAAGCTCAGCTGGGGGATGGCAGGACTCAGTTTAAATTCTTTCTTCTTTGAGTGATTTGGACTAGGTATGTAAAACCAATTCTTCCATTTACAGGGACCTCCTCTTGCTGTCTGACTTTTGACTGAAGCCCAATGGAGAAGCCTAATGGTAGAAATTTCCAAAATGTTAAAGGCAGGAAGCCAAGCACAATGATTTTAAGCAGCTAGACAGTTACATAGCAACTGACTCCGGAAGCTCCTATTGGTATCATGGTACTGAAATCCAGGCCCCAATGTATAGGGATCATTGTTCTCATAAATTTAGGTGCTGGGACTTCAGAGGCTGTGTTGAGATTTTTTCCCTTCTCCCTGCCAGTGAGATTCTGCATTGTCACAATTCGATGATCATTCCTGTTTAGACTCAGAACTTTCCTGGTGGACATTATCTGTTTAAGTGGATCCTCATCAGAGACTCAACGTGTTGCTGAGTGAAAAATAATAATGAGCAATGCTTACTGCCTTGTGTGGCAGTTCTGGGTAGGCAGTCTTGACATGCTGGATGCTGAAAAGTTACTGGAACTGCAGTTTGCGTGTAATTATGCTGAAATTGTTTTCTCATGTGCAGTATATAACTAAGACATATGTAATGTTTAAATTGTAAATAGTCTTATTACATACTTGTTGGTCTAATATTTTTAAGGTAAGATTTTTGAGTTGAACTATTCTTGTTTCATTCCCAGGAAGCTTATCTGCTTTTTCCAAGCTGAATCAAAATTTGATATTACTGGGGGGGGCCTTGTACATTTGGGAGATTGGGATTGTTAACAACCACTCATAAATTGGTGCTTAATCATTCTCTGCTCCTGCAGTGAAAATAGAGGGGAATAGGCCTTAATGAACAGTGTGATGATGAGATACAACTCTGGAATTACAGACAGAGAGTGTCTGCTTCCCTGTTTCTTCCTCATGCAGCCACAGCTAAGGCCTTGGTTACTTCAAATAGAATGGCCTGCTGGATAGCAAAGCAAGCCAACAAAACCTCTCAGATATTATATCAGCTTGCCACTGACATTAATTCTGTTCACAACGCTACCTTGTATAATAGAGCAGCTATTGATTTTTTGCTTTTAGCACACGGTCATGGATGTCAGGATTTTGAGGGAATGTGAATCTCTCTGATCATTCAGAATCCATTTATAAGAGCATTGCTGACCCACAAGCAGGGTCACAAAATATGAAAGAGAGTTCGGGATTTTTGGGGCTAGAGGAGTTGTTTGGCAGGTGGGGAATACCTGGGTGTCTGGCCTCACTGTTCAAAATGGGATGTTTGGTGTTTTCAGTAGTTGTAGTTGCGTTATTGATGTTGCCATGTTTAATATCACTGCTGCAAAGGGCCCTGCACACGATGGTACAGGCAATTTTTGTAGCACAAATACAAAATGAGGGAACTGTGGGGATAAGTAGCGGGTCTGCAGACCTCTTGACAGAGGATATTGATCTTGACGGCTTGAGATCGTTGAGAACAGGGAAGTTGGAAACCCACAAGGACAAGATGTGTACTTCTGCAATGCTGTTACAAAGTTGATGCAGAATGTGGAATGCCAATGATTACTATGTTGCACACTGTTGAGCTCCGATGAAAAGTAAAGCTTTATAAGAAAAGATATGAAAAGGGCTGGTTTTTTTTAATAAACGAAGCTGCTGCTGCTGCTGCTGCCTCTTCTGCTGCTGAAAGATGTGTGTGTGTGTGTTTTGCTTTCCTGGCTGTCACAACAACACTTCAATGCCCATAAAGAAACCTTGTGAGACCATTTTTGAAAGGCATAAAAGATAATGTAAACCCAAAATGTCATTTAAGAATCCTTAATTGCTTCAGAATAGTGCAATTATGTGAACTGAACATAAGAAGAGCTATAGCGAATATTTGTATGATATTTGACTCAAACAAAATATTTACTGAAAGGAATAGGGCAGAGTGTTGAATTTGATGAGTCTGGAATTAAGGCCAGTAAACAGGATAAGCATTCACTCTGAAAGTCCATGCTTTCTAAAGAGTATGTCTGAAATAACTAAAGGAAAATAGAAATAGGAAAACAAGAGAGTTCTGCCAGTCTCCTTTGTAGTAGTAAACAGGATTAGCTATAATGAGATTATCAGCTAACTCTGTGTGGCACACCCACATAAATCAGCAGACAAAGGGGAGGGAGACGGACTCTGCAGTAATTGCTAATAGCAGCAAAGTACCAACAATAAGACTAAATCTCCCCCCTCCCTTCTCACCTCCCCACCATCCCCTTCACCCCCACCTTTCACCCCTCAATGCTCCAATGTGGAATACTATTCTAGTTGTAAAACTGTAACCAAGCATGGTGGCTGATAGCAAGACTTTTTCTGTCCAATAGTTAGTGTGTTCAAGCAAGATAGCAGGACAAACAATTTTCCCATGTTGCTCTTTTCTACAAAGTCACTGTTCATTTTCTCCTTATTTCTCTGGAAGCATACCATTAAAAATATATGAGCCATCAAACCCAAGGTAAACATGGTTTCTATCTGTCGCCACAGAAACAGCTCCATAATTAGAGAGTCTAACACATCATTGTAGAATACCTTCTTTATTAGTGACAGTCTACCTGTATCAGAGTCAAGCATGTGATAATGTCTGGAGGAATAAATTATCCCACTGTACCATTCCTGTTACCAAAGTCTTATCTGTCTCTCCTTTTCCTGTGCTGTCACTGGTGGACTCAGAGTTCATAATATTTCCTGTGCTATTTAAAGATCTTGTTGGGCTGGTGCATTATTTTAAGCCTGCCTCTGCATTCTTTGAAAGACCAACAGGAAGCATTTATCCTACAAAAATCATAGTAACTATATAGTGGTCAGTTCATACAGAGAGACCAGATTTGACATATTATATATATATATATATATATATATATATATATATAAACAGGATAAGGTATGAAAACAAAGGACTCTGGACCACATAAGTTTATAATTTTTTTGCCCACTCTTCAAACACACTTTTCATATAAGGGAACCCTACCACAACTCTTGGGAAGGTCTTTGAATATAACTGGTGAAGTGGCACCTGCATCATGCTGAAAAGAACCTATTGTAGCAAAGGATGTAATGTTTGAGAAGAATAAAAACTGTAACTTCTGAGAGCAACTGACTGTGAAAGCAGAAGTGCGCTGTGCCAGGATCACTTGGGTCCACCACTTGCAGAGTTATACATCTGCATACATTCCACCACATTTACTCTACTTCTGCTCAGTAAGAAAACTCCTTCACCCTCATAACAGGAACCCCAAAGTGATTTATCCCTAGGTAATTTCCCCATTGAGTCTAAACAAACAGAACATTAATTTACTTGAAAGTTTCATGAAGACTATTTTTTCCTATCATGGAAGGAAAATTATGGCTTATTATTTGTCTGATGAATTTGCAAGGGAAAGGATCTGGAAAGGATCTAACGTTCCTTGCAAAAGTCAGCAGGACTCCTCACTGCTATGTGTCCTGGGTCATAGCCTGCCACAGTTGAGACAGAGGAGTCACTTACATGCACAGGATTTCTCTCTATGACTTTGTAGGGGGATATAGGCTAGATTATTAAACACACATGGAATGAACACACCACATACAAATTTACTGAACCCTCATTCATCCCTGCAGTGAAATTAGCCTTCTCCGTTGCTTTTTTTTTTTTTTTTTTTAGTCTTCTGGTTCTATGATATTTAAAATAAAATGCAAGCAATAGGTCAGCTAGACCCAAACCAGGCTGCTGGCAGCTGGGTCCCAGAGGTGGAAAGAAGCCAAAGCAAGCCGATTCCCCAGTGTGCAAACAAGTATCAAGAACAATGAAACAATTTTTCTCAGCTATGCCTTTGGCGTAGGAGGCATGTGGCTCAACTTGGTCCACAGACCCCAAATCCTCCTGCAAATACTACTGCTGCCATTCTGTGTTAATTCCACAACTGCTTGCCAGGACAGTGACACCCAAAGACAAAATGGAGGTAGTATCTTCCCCACTAACATCCTCTTATATATGCAAGGGCAGCTTCCTTCCCTTGAGCTTTGACAACCACAAATCAACAGATGTGCTCCAGGCCAACATAAACAGAATCTCAGAATAGCTAGGGTTGGAAACGTTGTCTAGAGGTCATCTGGTCCAACTCCTCTGCTCAAGCAGGTCACCAGTTTGACCATGCAGAATTACATGGACCATGCAGACTGTTAGTGTCTCCAAGGCTAAAAACTCCACCACCTCTCTGGGGCACCTGTTCCTGTGCTCAGTCAAATCTCACAGTAAAGCAGTGAAATATTTCCTGATGTTTCAGTTTGTGCCCATTGCCTCTCATCCTGTCACTGGGCATCCCTGGAAAGAACCTGGCTCTGCCTTCTTTACAGCCTCCCTTCAGGTATTTATACACATTGATGAGATCCCTCCCTGACCCTTCCTTTCTCCATGCTGAACAGCCTCAGCTCTATCATCCTGTTCTAACAGGGGAGATGCTCTAATCCCTTAATCACCTTAGTGGTCCTTCTCCAAACTCATAGCTCTGTGTAGGTTCTACCAGCTCTTGCACAGGGCTTTTTATTTTCAGCAATAGCAAAGAGCAACCTATGGTGTCATGGAAATCCTACTTTCCATCACAAACACCATGAGAGAGGTAGAGTTTCTAGAATTTCCTCTTAGTTAATTTCAGTAGTGAAAGGGAAGGCTAAAGTGCCTTCCACTCCCTGATGCAGTGGTCTGCTCTCCAGCACTGCAGACAGTCCAAAAGCAAGACTTTTGTCTCATGAAGCTGTGCTGGCTGTCACTGATGACTGTGTTGTCCTTCACTTTTCAATACCTCCCAGAATAATCTTCTCCATGACTTTACCAGGCCCTGAAGTGCGACTGACAAGCCTGTGGTTTCCAGGGTCATCCTTCCTGTCCTTTCAAAAGCTGATTCTCTCGCCTTCCTTTCTGTTTAGGATTAATCCATTCCTGCCTCCTAGCAACCAATTGCTATTACAACTCCAGCCAAGACAGCCAGTAAACATCCGCTGTGTAAGTGCCTAATGCAAGTGGAGCTAATGAACTGTTTGTAAGTACTGTTCTCTCTAGTACAGCCCAAGATCTGCATCACGTATGCCTCTGTCAGCACTCTCAGAAATGAGATCTTGAGATTATCAGCAAACACAGCAACTGATAACTTGTGCTTGAGTAACTAGGGAAAAATATGCTCTTCCTTTGACATACCAAATGCAGACCTGATTATGGACTTGTTGTGGACCCTATGAATGCCATACAGTGACTGATAAGGTGCTAACAGCACCTATGTTCATCCTTTTAACCTGAGGACCTACATGAAGTACTTTATTATTTTCGGATCCTTCTATCATCAGGGGAGAGAGGCCTCTACGGAGAGCAATTTAAATCCAAATCTGAGTCAGTCTCTGGGAGTGCCTTTTCTCTTTCTCCCTAACTCACCAGTGAGCTAAAACAGACTTTTGACTTGAACATCCCAGCATCTGAAGCTAGGTAGGGTGAATCTGGGTATACCTCAGGAAATCTCTGTGTTTCACTTACATCATTATCTCTATGTATGAATAAACAAAGGATGTATAACCAGGCTGGTGTGATTTGACATTTTCTCTACATAATTTGAACCCTAACTGTTGTCAGCATCTCAGACATGCACCTTATAGAATCACAGAACAACAGAATGGTTTGGGTTGGAAAAGACCTTAAAGGCCATCTAGTTCCAAACCCATGCTGCCATGGTTAACCATTGTGTTGTGCAAAACTGTGGTCAGTGTAGATGCTATTGAAATGTGAACATTTACAAAACATGGTTTATATAACACCTCCTAGTGGGTGCCCTCTAAAATTCTATCCAGCTGTGTATGCAGGAGTCAGGTATCTAGTCTGGCTATTTTACAGATGAAAAAAAATTCATTTGTCTTGTAACAACTATCTGCCAAACCACTCCTTCACACTTTATCTCTTAATACAAATTTTAGCAGAACTACAGGTTTAAGAGATTCCTGCCTCTTGTTCCATGGCATGGTGCAGAGCTCTCTTTATTGTGCCAACACTACTGTCTGTGCAATCACATTATAATCTAGTTCAATAAACAAATAATTTTAAAAAAGGAACCCTACATAACCTGAAGTTCTCTTAGACTGAAGATTGTATATAAGAAAGCACAAGCCACTGTAATAAATACTGGAGTTATTGTGTGGAAAAATCTGTTATAATTCTTAGCTGGATTCAGATCAGGTTTACTCATTAGCTTTGCCAAGTGAGCACTCAGGTCACACAAAGAACGTTGTAAGCAACATATAATATGGTAAACTGCATGTGAAATACTCTGCAGAGCTCAGACAGGAAAGGTGGGATTAATCTCACTTCATGTTACACCTCTGCAACATAGATCTCTGCAGCTGAAGATGTTGCCCTATGCTTATTTACAGATAATGGAGAGAAACAGCCTTTTAAAAAGATGATTTATTTCAGATGATAAGATGAATTGTGCTCTGCTAAGTGCCTGTTTCTCACTCTGACTGTAAGGAAGTGTGGAGGGACTAGCTCAGCTGTGGAAATCTGTATTACAGATAGCTATGAATTCCTCCCTGCTTTTCCTGGCATAGGCATGCCACACTCTTGCTTTTCTGTGTGTGCATAGTCACACACTTGCACATGCGTATCCACATACACACAATTCAATTCCAAGATAACATACACATCTGTATGTGTTAGTCCCCATGTATAAGCCAAGTATAAGCCCTTTCCGCTCCGATTTGCTGCCAAAGAAGATTTTTCTTTATAATGTGACCATGACATGAGCTATAAATCATATGAGTTCTTCAAAGCTGAGAAAAAAGGCAACAAACCAGGCTTCCTTCTCTTGCCCAAGCCCTCCAACTTCATGCCTGCTAGGTTCAACTGCTAGCAGCAGCTCTCTCCTTGCAGTCAGTTGGTGGGACTGTCTAAGCACAAAATCAAAGCAGAACCAAGTGTTTGAATCAGCATAAAAAGGCAGCCGGTCCTTGGATGTCCATGCTCCACAGGGAGTTTAGGCACAGCTCCTCATAAGCCCTGTTAAATGGTGCAAGAATGTACAAACTCCAAACTTCCAGTGTTCTCCCCCTACTAAGAGGAAATTTTAGGTTAAAGAAGTTAGCTAATAACCATGTAGTGAGTCAGGGGTTGTTTGCTGTGGTCACTGTGTTTGCTGTGTATTCTCCTTGCACAAACATTCGTATCTCCTCTGCTGCACATAACAGTGGTTCGTAGTGAACTAACTACCATTTCATATGGTTTGGAAATTAATCCACTCATTTCAGTCACACACATCTAAGCAGCTGAGGGTGCTAGGTGCTAGGTCTTAGCCACTCTTGATACCTAGAGGCATCTCTTCAACCTGTATTATTCAGCTTCCACTTCACTATTGTTTTCAGGCACTAAATGCGTTGGACCGGCAAGAGTCAATGGCATGAGAAAAATTTACAATACAGTTTCATGAGAACCAGAGAATCCTATTCCCAGGTTCTTCAACATTCAGAGATTTCTGGGCCCATCCAGCTGCATTCTGCATGGATTCAGAAATACAGAGGAGCAAATATAATCTGATCTCCTTCCTGCTTCTTTTCTGTCTCTCTGGCCTAAACCCAAAATCTGCAGTGCACAATATATTGCTTGTCAGAGTGCTTTCCTGACAGAGAAATTTTCAAACTCAAATTATGCATCACAACACCCTTGCAAGATGGAAAGGAAATTAAAAATCTGGCAAGAAACCATCACTTGGAGCAATCTTATGCAGGTCAAAGCTTACCTTTGCATCTAGGGTTTTTAATTAATGGGTCTAGGGAACACTGAGGCAGAGGACAGAATCTCCATACTCCCACCAGTGTGAATGGGAATGGAGGCTATTTGGTACTTATGCAATCTTGGGCATGCCTCAAGTTTGATAGTTTCACCCCTTTTGTGAAGAAAAGTGTTTTCAGGAAACCAGAGTCTTATAGCATTCAAAGTAGCAGAATAGTGACTAATAAGGTCTCAAAAGCACTCACATCCCCAGCTTCCATCTGAGATCCTACAGGTACCAACATGACTCTTTAGATACTTACGTGCTTTGTTAAACATGGCCTTAAATAAAGCATATGAAACTGAAATCTCAGAGGCTGTGATTCTCCATGTCCTGAACAAACACTCTGCCTCCAGAACTGGTTCCTATCCCCTTATTGCCTCTTATTGTCTCCCTGAAAAGTCTGTAGACACTATGGCACCATTTGGCCAATCTCCAGTGGTCATCTTCTCTGCCAGTTCAGTGTTTGTAATTTCTATTTCTTCCTGGTTTTGAAGTGGCTTATCTGGCACAACGCTCTTAAAATGTTGTCATTTGCTGGCCCAGTGAAAGTATGATTACAGCAAAGAATATAAACAGGACTTGGAAAAAGATATAATTTAAATTCTTGCTGATTAATTTAATTCCTCTGTAGACTATCACTGAGTTTAGAATTAGAGGTGACCCTCAGTCAACTTTAACATCTGGACCCGGAGCCACAGGATGAATTTGCAATAGTTATTGTCTTTGCAACAGAATATACTACTCACTTTAACCCTAAACTTCCCAGAAATTGGTACATTCAGATGCCAGGGAGAACTGTGAAGTTCAGTGTCAAGCAGGAGTCTGGAGCCCCGCTGCTTTGCAGCTATTATTTACTTTACCTCCTGGAAGGACCCTGGTGATGATGCTTCCCAAAGTTACGGAGTACATCAGAGGAGTAGTCAGAAATTACCCAGTGGTGAAAATGAAGTGTAGAGCTTCTGTTCTTCTACTACCACTACCTCACCTGAAACTTGACTCTCTCTTTTAGTGAGAGTTCTCTGTCACTGAGAAGCAGAAGGAAGAACTTTAAGCTCACTGAATACAGTCTTCTGGGAACTATCAGATTTATTCATCATGAATTATTCTCAGCTGCCCTTCCTGGGAGGATCAGGATGGAAGAACCTATAAGCTTTCTGCAATTGATTTGTGATGGGTCAGGTTCACGGAGCATAAAATAAAATAAAGAGCCTTCTATTAGGCTGCAGTAACCCAGTCACTAGTGCAAGGAAAAGCAAACAAAGAGCTTCCCTTAGCTCAAACACTGTGGTATTCTCAGCCTGTGAACACTGTCTGCCTTGCTATTATGCACATATAGCCAAGCTCTGGCCTTCCTCACATTTGCCCTTTCAATAGCCACATCCTGGCCAACCCGCAATGTACAAACCCAGCATGGCCACCCAGGCTGGGAGTGTGAGAATGGCAGATGCAGGAGGGAGAACGGCAGCTGTGGGCAGCACGGAGAAGCACCCACTTCAAATGGCATAAAGTGCTGGATAAAAGATGCAGACATGGAGAGAGCCGGAATCCTCCAGGTCGAGGGCATTCTCTCCCCACCAGCTTGGCTGGGAGCCACATTCCTACATTCCTGGCCCTGCCACAGAACAAGGCAGTGTTGTAGAGGCAAAGGCCAAATGCTTTGTTGTGGGTAATGTATGTCAGGGCAGATCAAACAGAAAGCCAAAATCTTACAGTTCTTCTACAGGCCATATCCTGGGACCCGAACTTAAAAACACTTCACAAGTAGATTAGGTTATTCTGTAGTCTTTTTTGGTACAATCCACTGAACAGAATTTCCTGGATTAAAATACAGCCTTCCTTATTGAAATGTTTATGACTCATCTAGAAATGCGAGACACTGAAGCATCAATAATTTTCTGCTAAGATTGCTTAAGAGATTTTTACCTTGCAAGCCAAACTATGAGATTCACCATTGCTTCACACAAAAGATGACAAGAGACTGACACTTTCATCAGCAGTTTATATGACATTAAAGCCTGTTTCTTTCATCTACTGAAACAGCAGAATAGATAAGAAGTAGGAACAGACATAGTGTTCTGGTATTTACTATATTTTAGCAAACCATATCTTAGGTAAATTACTCATCCACAGGTTTTCCAAGGGGTGAGAAATATGGGAGTCTGATGTTTGGGAATGGCACTTTTGTGCATTGATGTGATGGCTGAGACACACAGGCAAGTGAAAAATTTGCAGGCTGAATGCATTTTTTCACTATATTCTCTGATAAATGCCTTTCCTTCTTCGTTTATAAGCCACATGTGCCCTAGGGAATACAGAGCTTTCCACTATGCCCCCAACATTCTACAATATACGTTCTTCCCTGGCTAGTTGTGCAGGGGGAAGAGGACATACATCAGACTGTAAAGATGGAACTTTCTAATTACCCCAGAGAGATCCTGGAACCCAGAATATTTTATAACTCAAACTTTTATCACATTTTTTCTTTTGGTATAGTGTCCTCAGTGCTTATAGTCCAGAGGACAATTAGGTTATCTTTATACTAGTAAACTAAGCAGATCCAGGAAACTTGTGTGCACATTATCAACCGACTGTCTTCCCTGTTCAAGTGTTCAAGCAGCTGCTTAGTGGGGTATGGCTTTAGCTTGAAGCCAAGTAGGGCTCTCCCAAACAATTCCCAGGCATGCTTCCAGGAATCAGTCAAACTAGTGGTCTGGATACAGACAACCTGTTCTGGAGGGCAAAACTCTTAATAGCATAGACACAGCTATCCTGTACCAGTTAAACTCAGTGCCAAAAATGCTTTTTGTTTCCTAATATAGAAAATCCCTTGTATACATTTAGCCATAGAAGCCTGGCCCTGTCATGCTAAAGACAACTGATAGAAATGGAATATTAGAAGCTTTGGCTTTCGGATGCTTTTTTTCCCTTCCTCCATACTTTCTGTCCCTCTGTCTCCCTAGAAAATCTGTTTATATGCTCATGCAGTGGTTTGAAATACATGAAAATCTGTGTGTTATTTGGGTCCTGATGAGAAAAAGGGTTTACGTCCAGGGGAGTGGAGTGGGAAACAGAGAGAACTGTTGATCGTGGCAATTCTGGAAGAACATGAGTGACAAACAGAGAATCAGAACGGATGTTTCTGGGTGTGTGAGCAGTACAACTGCAGTTTCTTTTTAGAAAGACATCCATCACAGGCTCATTTGCTGTGAGCCGAGCCAGTCAGTTGCAAATTTCTGTAATAATTCATTTTTGTTTTCCTCATGAAGTGGACAATACAGAACAACTTCAAACTAACTTTTTTAACCACATTCCCTTCAGTTTTTCAGTCTGAGGTGATTTGATCACAGCTTTTGAAGAAAGTTTGTTTTCTAAAACAAGATCTAAACTAAAGGCCATTCAGAATCCTTTTCTTCATGGAAACTGTTCTATTTCTGTTAAATTTGATAACAGCTTGTTTTTACAAAATAAGACATCGATGCCAAATTGAAGCTGGCAATGTCATTTGAAGTGTCACTCTGGATATAAACAGGAAATGTTTAGAGTGCTGATCCAGTGATTAATGAATGTTTCCACATCTATATAGCAGCCAATTTTCCCTTTCCTTGGAGATTACTCCATTACATAAGCTACAGAAGGGCCAGAACTTTGGTCCCACATATTGAAGTATACAAAAAATAGCATTTCTGTGCAAATGTTGGCATGGTTTTCTCCCTTTGAAATCAATTACAGGCATTCTCACTTACTCCAGTGGGAGTGAGAAGAAAGCCAATGTCTGAAAGGTTTTTTTGCTCATACCTCTTTTTTAGGGCCAAAGCAATTCTCTTCTGTAATAATTCTCAGCTTTCCCTAAGTTCATTCATAGAGACCACTCCTTAATAGACTTAATAGACAATTTAACGAGAAACTCTCCATTTTCCTCTCTCTTAAACACCCTAAAATTTTTTCCTGCCTGAAGGAAAAAAAGTTAATTTCACTGAGAGGTTCTGAACCCTATTGTATGGATCTAACCAGACACCCACAGTAGTCTTTTTAGGCTGCCCATAATCTAAATACACATTAAAAGGGAGCCTAACAACAGAGCCCTCTAGTTGCCTGATCTAATTACCTGACCAAAGAGTACTAATTTAGGATAACAATAGCAAAGGACACAACTTGTTAGCTAGTACATGCTGTCCCCAGCAAACCAGTGAAAAGAGAAAAATAAAGACGTGTGTATTTATGTAATTTTCTCTATTCTTTTTGCAAGGACATAAAAACCTCAGACACCCAAGGGAGCCCAAGACCTTCAGGACAGCTGCTTAACTTGGCACTTTAAGTTGCAAGCCAAGCATATCAGAATTTGTTTGGTAGAATTTCTGAGAAGCAGAAACTGCACTGACCAGAGCCTATCCAGGCAAACTGCAAAGGAAAATCAGGTGGAAAAAGAGCAACATGCTAGTGTTTTTCTAGTGAACTTGTAGACAAGTCGAGACTTACCCTTGAGAGCCAGCCAGGTGTTCCTAAGCTTCTGCTTAGGTGTCAAGAGATCTCTGCTTATGCTGGAAGCAGTATGAGGGAGGAAGACTCCACAGGAGACAGGATTACCAGTCAGGATTTGGTTTCCTTTTCCCTGTTCTTTTTGGAGATGTTTTTCTTTGGTTTTATCAAGTGAAAGACTGCCTTTTTCCTGCTTTTGCCATATGATGGGCATCTAAGCTTCCCAGTAACCCTTGCTGTGTGAGGAGGAGAGATCTATGTATAAGCGTTCACCTACAACATAAAGACTGTCTGAGGTAATAACTTGGCAGAAAAACTCTTATGTAAGAGGAGTTGCCCCAATCTAAAAAGTCTCTACCACTAGCTTTCAGGAATGAAGGGTGTTTAAAGTTAATAACTCACTGTGTAATCGTTAACTTGCAAAAACGTGATTGTTCATATCTGAAACAGGTTGCCTTAGGAGAGGAAAAAAAAAAAAAGAGAAATGACATGCTCAAATGCCTTTTAGTAGACAGGGAAAACTTGTATGTAATATGTAGCTTTATTCTGTAGAAATACATGCATTACATATGTATTGCTTATTTATTCTGTATATGTACACAACAGCTAAGTATTCTCATTAAGGACACGACCTCGAGTCTACTGGAGTCCATGGAACTGCTATTGACCTAAATTTAGGAGTTTCCAGTAATGACCATAACATAAGGACTTAAGGCTTCAGACTGAAGGGAGACTTAAGTAAGGCACAAGCATTCTGAAAGTCTGGCTTATTTCTTTAGACATATTGACTCCAACCACTACTTCTCTTCTAGTTCTAACCAAACAACTACCTCACCTATCTGACAAACAGTCCAAGGCTCATGTTGTTCTTAGCTGTGACACTGACTTTCATTTGCAAGCAAGTAAATGAATTCGGTGTTTATCCCTTTCTGTTTTCCCTGTTCTGCTTGCATGTGTGGGAATGTGTGTATTCTCATGTCTCTATTTATTTTGTGATCACTTTGTGCTTGACGAAGCCACAGCTTTTAGAGTCATACCTGAATATTCCCAGTGTAGTCAGGAACTATTCAGGGAACAGCCCAGCTTTTTTCTCCCTGTTCAAAGAGATTGGCTACATTGTCATGTTTCTGTATCACAATTTATTTTTCAACTACAGACAGTCATTTGCTCAACTACTTCGCAGTAGACAGCTGTCAGTTTAAACTCCCCCTTTCCATTTGAGCAATTTGTGTCATCCTACCAGCATAGTTCTTGGTATCACAGATGTAGGAAAGAACAAAGCTGTAGGACTCTGACTAAAAGAATTGGGCTGCACTACAAGCACTCACAAATTTATATATTTGGGCTATTAATCAGTACAAAATTTACAGCCAAGCCCCAATTTCTCAAGGTTACGTATTTAGGTACCAGCTACATCCTTAATAATGCCAAACATGGACAAAGAATGCATATATATTGCAACTGAATGCATTTATTCAGTTTTTCATGGGTCCTTCCATAGTCTAATTCTAGCTCAGTGAAACTTGAACCATGGACTGTAGAGGAATGGCACAGACTGTAATTCAACCAGTTTTATTTTTGAAAAAAAAACCACTACGAACTGTCTGCAATCCCAGAATTTGTTTGACATCTAATAAAACTTAAGAGAGCCTTAATTTTTTCATTAATTCTTTAAAACAATGGCAAACTAGCTTTTGTTTTGTTCAGGCCTCTGCTTCAGTTATTTAGCTTTCCTTCCTTGCAGGATGTTTTGGAAATGTTTTACCATTAATAAATTCAACTTGTAAATAGCACAGGTAAAATCATCTCTAAAGCCACATCCTTTGGGATAAATGAGTGAAAGTTCCATTCACTTATGATGAGGGAATGAGGAGCACTCACTCATGAAAGAGACTTCATGAGGATCTGTGAGCTTCCACAAGAAGCTCACCTTCATGTACAACTTTCTGTTAGCAAAGAACATACAGCTTAGCAAGCAGGTCCCTGTGACTGCCTTTGGTAAACACATACATTAGAATCATAGAATAGAATCATAGGATTAACTGAGTTGGAAGAGACCTCTGAGATCATCAAGTCCAACCCCTGATCCAACCCCACTGTGATTACTAGATCACGGCACTCGGTGCCACATCCAGCCTCATCTTAAAAACCTCCAGGGATGGTGAATCCACCACCTCTCCGGGTAGGCCATTCCAATGCCTGATCACTCTCTCTGTAAAGAACTTCTTTCTAATATCCAACCTAAACCTCCCCTGGCAGAGCTTAAGCCTGTGCTCTCTTGTCCTATTGCTGATTGCCTGGGAGAAGAGACCAACTCCCACCTGGCTATAACCTCCTCTCAGGTAGCTGTAGAGAGTAATGAGGTCACCCCTGAGCCTCCTCTTCTCCAGACTAAACAATCCCAGCTCCCTCAGCCTCTCCTCACAGGACTTGTGCTGAAGTCCCTTCACCAGCCTGCTTGATCTTCTCTGGACCCGCTCCAGCACCTCAATATCCTTCCTGAACTGAGGGGCCCAGAACTGGACACGATACTTGAGGTGCAGCCTCACCAGCACTGAGTACAGGGGAAGGATCACTTCCCTGCTCCTGCTGGCCACACTGTTCCTGATGCAGGCCTGGATGCCATTGGCCTTCTTGGCCACCTGGGCACACTGCTGGCTCATGTTCAGCTTCCTGTCAATCCAAACTCCCAGGTCCCTTTCTGCCTGGCTGCTCTCCAGCCACTCTGTGCCCAGCCTGTAGCGCTGCAGGGGGTTGTTGTGGCCCAAGTGCAGGACCCGGCACTTGGCCTTGTTGAACTTCATTCCATTGGAATCAGCCCAACTCTCCAGCCTATCCATATCCCTCTGCAGAGCCCTCCTGCCTTCCGGCAGATCGACACTCCCTCCCAACTTGTTGTCATCTGCAAATTTTCTAATGATGGACTCAATCCCCTCATCTAAATCATCCATAAAGATGTTAAACAGGACTAGGCCCAACACTGATCCCTGGGGGACACCACTGGTTACCACATAGGGAGATCTTCACACTAAAATACTGAGCTGACACCTAGAACCATTATTAATACAGAAGACCTGTGATGTCAAGTTTGCACAACACAACATACTGCTAGAGACCTAAGGTAATTCCATTGAACTGATACATCAAGACCATGTAAAACCATTTGGGGAAACAGATTTCCTGTTTTCATATCACCTAGCAGCATAGTCATCTCAAGAATTAGGATGCACTGGTTTTAGCCCCCCTATGAGCTAATAAGAATATAGAATTATGCAGTATTAGAGTATTTCACTTTATTACCAATCACTAAAATATTCTGCAATAAAGTCTATACAATAAAGTATTTTTTCACAAATGAGATTGAAATCACCTCTTTTTGGAAGGTCTTTGAAATGTCGCTGTCGTGGTTTTGCCCCTCAGCCCATCCCTGGGGCTGATGATGGTTTTGTCCAGGTAATTTCCGGACAAAAAGGCCAATCAAAAGTCCAGTAACGCCTTTGCTAATTACATCTTCAAGAAAACGGAAGAGAAGGTTGTTGGCGCAGTTGAAATTAAGAGTAGCAGCAGCCATGTAGGGGAGAGGAATAGTGGGCCCGAACAGGGCCAGACTCCCTCCTCCCCCGGCTTGGGCCGGGGTGGGGGTAGTTCGGGTAGTTCGAGTTTTCCTGTAATTTGAACAGGTTCATTTTAAAAAGTAACAGTGGTAAGAGTGCTCTGAGACCTCTCAAGGTACAGTGAGGACTGGCTGCTCCCTAAGGGAAGAGGAGCCAGGAGCTGAGCGCAGTACAAGAATGGCTGGGTCTCAGAGCCCAGCCCCCACACTGCCCAAGCAAGATGAACAGCACAGACTCAGAGGTGGTAGCCAAAGTCAGTAAAGGATCCACATTACTGGGTGAGTCCATGGTGGTACAGCAGGTCTGAGGTTAAGTTAGGAAGTAAATGCACAGAACAGGATCAGGATCAGGATCAGGATCAGATTTGATGAGAGCAATCCAGGGCGAGACAATAATGGAGCAAGTCCACAGTAATGACACAGGTCTGAGGAAAAACAATAGGTAATTCTGCAGATCAGGATCAAGGGGAACCACTGCTAGGCTGGGCTTTGGCTGAGTTAGAGATCAGTGTTCCTGCAATTTAACTGCAGCAGGGACTAAATCTCTGACATGAGCTTAAAAAAGGTACCCAGCTGCGAGGGCAGAGTGTGTGTGGAGACCCCAGGTAAGGCTGGCCTGGGCAGTGAAGGCCTATGAGTGCACCCAGGACACTGACAAAATCCAGTCTCATAGCTACAGTATTGAGGATTAGCTGAGTTTGTAACTCCTGAACCTGCATGTAGGAGGAGTTCCTTAAATTCATCATCTGCTAGTATGATTTTTTAATATAAACTACATATAATTTTTTTATTATAAGTGTATTTATAACAGAAATGTATAATTCTTATACAATAAAGGTGTGACCTTATTTTTCCTTAATTATTTTTGTACTGCAGCATTACTGCTGCTCTCTGCCTTCTTGTCAGCCTTCATTCACTCTTAGGCTGAGATTATTGGAATAAAATTCATTTTCAGTAGCAAAAGAAAACATTTTTTCTCCATGCCCTTATAACTCTGTTCTTTGACCATACAACTGTTTTCAGTGGATTGAGCTATCTGCTGTATTACTATTCATGGTCAATCAGTCATTTGTCATACAAGAATGCTTTTCAAGCAGTGAATATTTGGATGTAGGCTTCAGCCAAAAATTGTTTCAGAAATAGAGATGTCTGGTCACAGTTACTGCATGTTCTGCTTTTTCTGCATGCTCCAAAGAAGGGGGCTATGATGGTATTCAACCATGATGACCCTGGTAATGAAACAGACTCTCACAAATAACGCTGCAGCAGGGACAAACAGAGGAAAATGAGGACTCAGAAGGAGAAGAAAAAATACAATAAAAGATTATTTTGTCTTTCTCTAAACTTGAAAAAATTTGAGAGCAGGCTTTCTGTGCATACAACTTCATAACACTCGGTCCTGTGTTCTTTCTAGCATATCTGGTTTGAGTCTCCAAAAGATTAAAAGGAGCACTTACAGTCAGCACTCTCATTTCAGGCTCTCATTCAGATTTAAACTGAGTATCAAGAATGCAGGGTCTTACTTTGGAGCTGTTACAAAGACTCCATATTTATTAACATACAGGTTCACTTCAAGATGCTTCCAAGCATCACCTCTTTCGTTTAAGTGTTTGCATGATACATGCACAGGGTGTCAGGCATCCCTCTGGAAGACTCTGTCCCAAAACATTATACGTGTATGCTGAAAGTTAAAGGAATGGAGAACCTGCAGATTCATAACTACAATAAGATCTCTTTTCACAAAATAAATTTTGGACTTGAGGAGCTACTACATTATTCTATATGCAGTTGCAGCTGGTAGACCACTCAGAAGAAGCACAGCAGAAAGGATCCTGACCTAAATCCCGATAAAACATTTTATTTCCATTTACACCACACGCAGCTGCAGTAAGATAAGCCTAACAGTGTAAATGCATATTAGTTGGCTATAGTCAAGCATTTACTCTGCTGAATAAGACATAATTTTCACTGGATTGTTTCAGCTCTGAAAGTTTGTGGCATTGTATATAACATGCTGAGATTAGCTCAGCAGTCTTCTCTTATTAATACTTCCCTGAAGTAAAATAATATCCTGATTCCTTGTTAGGAAGTGATCCAGAAAACTTGTTTGTTCTGGCACTGCTTCGCATGCAAGTTAAAACTTAGCTATCCATCTCCTCACCTTCCTGTCTCAGCAGATTGTGTATTTGTAAAGAACAATAGCCTGTCAACGGCTACAGTCTGACAGTCTTTTCTAATCTGGAGAAATTAGATTTGAACCCACAAGCAGAATGCTTTTCCTATAGCCATGCCTTTCATTTATATACTGAGGCTACTGATTACTTTTTCAGCATCCCTTTTCTTATTAAGAACCCTTAGTCTTGCTTTACCTATCACAAAGTTAGGAGAATTGTTTTATACAAGTATTTATTGGGTTTTCCTCAATTTAAGATTAACAAGGAATTATGTTAGTGGTGCACAAATAGGCAGAGACATACTGTCAGGTAACGCATACACTCTGCATAGAGGTTAAAAAAAAGCAAAACGACAGCACAAAGTGATTTTTTGCACTTCTATGAAACAAGGAAAGGGGGGGGGAAGTAAAGGTTGCACTGTATGTTGTGTTGAGAAAACCGCTACTGTTCCACACCCAGAGTGTGAAAGACTACAAAGATTGTAGCAATGGACTCTAAAGTGCAGCCACAACAACAAAGTGTAAATCTTGAGAAAAACTTTCTTCTAACAAAAACATTGAAGCTCTAATATGGCTTGGTCATGGAATCCAGAGGAGAAGTATCCACCTCTAGAAGCTTTAACAGGCTATGCAAATTTCTGTTAGGAATGGCAAATGCTCTGTCTTGAGGAAAGGATGAACTTACTCTGAAAAAACAAGAAGGTCCAAACAATCTTTAAGGGTCTTTCTGTAGGATTATTTTCAGATTCTTTCTATTTCAGCAGAGATGATAGATGACCTGGAAAATCTTTTTGATTGAAATTGATATAAGTTTGTGAAAGATTAGAAACTCCACAGGTCACTATCTTTTAGGATAGTGGAGGAGAGTTCTCATTTACTTAAGTGCCAATCTGATATATCAGGGGTTGAGGCAAGTGTTTGTGGTGACAAGCTATTCTTATAAAAAATTAAAATGTGATATTTAAGCAGTAATCATTAGAGAGCTGATGGCACATCTCCAAACTAGCACTTGCTGTGGCATTTACTTTAATATTATTTCTTTTATAAAAGTCTGTTCTCTCTCAACTAATTGTTTAGGTGCCCTCTATAGTCAATGGCAAGAGACCGATGGCCCTTGATGGGAGAGAGCCCATCGTTCTCAGAAATGTCAGCCTGCAATGCCTATTTTTCTGTTGCCTGGAGAGGCAACCAACACAAATACTGAACACTAAAGCTGAAATGATGTAAAATAGTTTTCACCTTTGAGGTCATCACACTGATGTGTTTTCTGAGAAATAAGGTATAGTTCACCTGCAGGAAAGAAGGTTTATCCTTCTTAACAGTACGAATCAAAATAAGTTCCCCATGGTCTCCAGATACAGAGCTTCATATATCGGTCAGTGACCTTCAAAATATCATATTACAGCAATTACTATTGTTCTATCCGGACTTGAATTCGATTAATAATAATAGTAAAAAAAATTACAGAGGACAGTTAGATCTCATACTTTCTACAAAAATTATTACAGAGAGATATTAAAGATCAGATTTTTCAAATGTAAAGGCCTACATTTACAGTAGAATTTGTGTATGGTAACAGGCACTAGCATAAAGAAAACATTGACTGCATATTTAAATTTAATGGGGTGGGGTTGATTTAGATAACATATTCTTTGAAAGACTTGTTATTCATATTGCCTTATAGTACAGTTAATAGAGGTGAGAAGGGATGCAAGATGCTATTTACAAGAAGAACTTACTGTGGCTGAAAATGCTCAAAGTTGATTGCAAATAATATAGAGCATAGTAAAAAAACAAACCAAAACAAACCTAAATCATAAAATAAGCTCATGAGGAGACATCTCAGCTTTTTTTCATTACGCAAATGATCCCAAAGGCATATATGGAAAAACTGTGTAATGATTCTGACTTACAAAGACATGAAAATTAACTTTTCATGTTTACTTATTACTTCAATTTCTTCCATTTTTCTTGTTTCTTTGCTTGTATGTATCAATATATGTGCTTTTAAATGCTTTTAAAAAAAAAAATGCTTTTAAAATATACTTCTGGCATTTGTTTTATGGACCATAATCACAGCACTGGAAGGAGGGTAGGAAGAACTAAAATCACACAGATTCCACACAGAAAGCTGCTGAGAAATGCTCTGTGATAGTGACCTTCAGCACCTTTGGCTCCCTCTTTCTGTATTAACAAACTACATAAGATTGTAAGTATAGCCAGTGCCTGTAAGTTACCAACAGTAAGCTGTCAGTCAGTTCTCTCTCATAACTGCTCACAGTCCTGTCTCAGAAATGCATCAGCTGATGACTTATTTGATTAAATCAGCTGAGACCTAAGAGATGGTTACCCTCAGGAAGAATCAAGCAGGTATTTGGCTGAAGTTAGTATCATCAAGTTGACTGGCCAGAATGTGTTTGTTTAAAATTATAGTTGAAAAGACCTCCCACACAGCTCACCATTTTGAATAAAAAAGATGTCATACACTAGGTTACGTTCTCTCAGGGCCAGATGTTCTGCACTAATCATTAAAACCCATCTGGAGTGAAATGCTACCTGACACTATGCCTTTGTAAAAACCCTACTGCAACACTGCTCATGTGTTCTAAGCAATGCCTCCAAAGTAGCAAACACTGCTGCCTCTAGGATGTTATTGTCCACTGATCTCCTGTCCCTGAAGATGCAGATATCTGGATAAGGAGTGCAGTGCAGTGGAGACTGTGAGCTTATGGCCGAGCAGAGGGAGCTTCCCAATGTTTCCAAGTCAGCTAGCCTCAGATGACATTTCCAGAACCAGACCACAACATGGCCTTTCATTAACCCTGTGAGCAACATTCTGTGCAGAGGACAGTTTCCTTGTTGCCTGTTCAAGGCAGCCCTGGGACAGAACTGGCAGAATGCACTGTCTGTAGGGGTGCACAGGCTCCTTCACAACCTGTCCGCTCAGGGACACTGAGAGCAACTAGAAATAGCAAAGCACATGTGAATCATGCCTTTATGTCCTTCATGGTGAGGCAAAGCCTCACTAGAATGTACACTGGTTCCCTTCCAGGAACCAATGCTTCTTAAGACTTGCTGATGAAGGCAAGTTTCTGTTGCTTTGGAAGAAATCACTAAAAAAGATGACAAAGTGACATATAAACTTATCTCAGCATCATTTAGCTTCATTTTTCATGGGACACTTGTTCATCTGTTTTGCTCAAACATTCAGAGATGAAAATAAAATGTCTTGCTCATACTCTTTTTTTTAATTTTATTTTTTAATTTTATTTTTATTGTGGTTTCTAAAGGGAGCTGTATTGCAGAAAGAAACCAGCTACCATAGGGCAGAGATAGCAATCAGGAATGATTACACCATACAAAATTGTCATTGGCGTAACATGATTTAACTGTGATCCCACAAATTATAGATGAAGGCAGAGGCAGAAAAATCAAAAGCAGAAAACACACTGTACTCTTTATATTCAAATCCCCCAAATTTTTCCAAATTCCTCAGAGCAATTCCAGCAGACATTTACAGAAACTAGCTGCTGCTTTTTGCACTTCATCCCCTGAGAAATGTGTTTAGAGTAGAAAAGCTGACTGGAGAACTCAAGATAAAACAAATACTCATCTTGAAAGTTCAGATAGGTCATATTTACTGACACTCAGACAGCAGATTCCTACACCAAATCTGCTGATAGAGATAGATTGGAAGCTGTGAGTGAGAAAACATTTCAAAGGACTTACAGAACACTGAGATTCAAAGGGTTGGAACAAAATGACCTCTAAAATTCTACTCCTACCAGAAAGACCTGGAGGTGGAAAAGGGACATATGTAAGCTTGCTGTCAGTACTTTATTACCTGCCTTTCTTTAGAGATGGTCTATCAGCATGTGCTTGAGCTGAGACCCACCTGGGTGCCAAGAACTGTACTAGAAATATAGGGTGTGCTGCTCCTCCATGTATTTACCAAAGCCTAGGAAGAGCTGGAGGGTCTCTGCCTTTGTTCCATAGCAAGTTTATTTAATATAGAGCAGAAGTGTTTTGAATTCATGAGAAGAGACATCCAGAGACAACTTGCCTAATCTGTTGTACATGCTGGACAGAGTTTCTGTTCTGAGAAAAAAAAGTCATGGCGGCTTCATCATTTGGGTTTGGTCCATCTAAGAAGGAAAACTAGACAGTTCTACTTTTCTTATAAAAACAAACCGGCAAAAAACCCAACTGAAATGCTAGCCAATCCATTTCAGCTTCTCCCTTTGCTTGAACTCTCCTGATAGATTTGCTTTATGTTAGTTCTGTGAGCAAAGCAAGAACATGCCTGGCCACCTCACAGCCTGGCATAGGTGCTGAGGTGGGAGCCTGCCGTGCACTTCCATAGCCAGAGTCAGGAAAAACATGTAAATGCTTTCTCAGGCTTCTCCTGTTTCAGGTTAGGATGTGTCTGGCTTCATCCCACACTATGGCAGAAGTTCTGCCAGCTCAGATAAATGGCAATCTTTGCCTTTAAACTCTGTTATTGCCCAAGCTGAATAATTTACTGTTGCTTGAGAGACAAGGGTCGATCTGTTTTAATATTTTCCCAAGACCCTGTACTGGCATGTTGCAAAGCATTTATACTAAAGGAATGGATGATTCCTCACAATATCATTAAAAGGTAGTATTTCAATCTTTTGTGTACGGACAGGGGAAGATGGGGTGTCTCAGGTAGTAGCAGAAACATCACCTTTAGAGTCTATCCATTAGGTAGTAGGAAAGGCTTAGAAATCTTGTTCTGAGGGTGGTCAGGTTCTAATGCTGCAATTACCTTTTTCTGTATAGCCTCTCATGTGAGCACTGACACACACAGATGCTTTGCCTCCTTCAGCTTCTCCATGTCTTACTGAAACCAGACTAATACCAAGTCATATACTTTCCAGAACATTCTTCAAGCTTAAGGGCTTGAGGTTCTCAGGTAAAGGACAAATCTTGGACACTTCTAGTTCTTGGCAGATATCTACATGATTGTCTCAACTGTCTTGTGAAGGAAACAATTCTGAAAGCATGCTTCTGGAATTCCCCAGAAAATGGAGGAAACAGTTCCCACTCACCAGCGGGGTACACAGAATGATTAGTAAAATACTTTGCAATCCCTCACAGCCTGAATAAAAATCACATACATGATGTGTCCCTCAACAACTGGTAAGGGACATAAGATGAAAAGGTATTCAGATGACTCAGTACATTGGGCCATAATTTCATAAGCAAGCTATTAAAATTCTAAGGTCAATGCATGTCTCTTCATTTTGTCATGCTCTTCTTTCAATCCAGTGTTTTCTAAAGTGAATCTTTTTTCTCTTGAATAATCTTATTGAAAGTAAAATGCATGAAATCTAGGTGTAGCCTTTTCTGCAGCTAAAAAAAACCCTCTGAAGTGGTCACAGAATTATATCTTATTAAGAACTGCATGAGTTATCAAGACCAAAAAAACTTGGCTAGCCCAACAAACCCTGCAAACAAGGGTGATGGCACCACCCAGGAAACATGTTGCCCATCAGGTTGCTATGGTAACTACTGGATTTTTTTTTTTTTCATTTCTATGCTTTCTTTCAAAACCACCACTGCAACTGCATGACATTGTGAATCTCTCCAGTGATATATAAACTTGTCTCAGTCAGCAGATCCTGCAGTTTTTTTCTGAGAGATTCAGAGCTGATTGTAACCAGGCCCTTTCATCAACAGTGGGGTGTGTGATAGACAAATGGCCTAATTCTCACTTGTACCAAAGTGCTTATGCTGATATAGCCCCTTATATAAGTGTGACGATAAAGGTACTTACAATGCTACAATACTGTTCTCTTCTAATACAGAAACAAACTTCACTGATACAGCTGCATTCACACTACAGCCAGTCTAAACTTGGATGTTTTACTGGCAGAGAGATGCTGCTAAGAGTGTGGGGAAAAAATATCACACACCTCTCTGACAACTGTGCTGGCAGACAGAGGAGTCCCTAGATAGACAAAACAAGTTTCTGCAGGATAACTGTAGCTGTCGGTGTATGCTCTGCCCACATCAAAAGCAAAGTAGTTTGAATTAGCTTAGCTCTCTTTCACTGAGGTTGACCCAAGGTCTAAAGCCATGGTCATACCAGCCTAAAAGTGAGTAAAACTATTGAATTCCAGGAACTGGTAAAGGCTGTGAGAGCAAAACAACCCTTTTGCCAGTATACATATCTTTTCCCTGAGGAAGGAAGTGCACCACTATAACTACTATAAATAAGACCTGAAGAGCCTGGGTTATACCTATTCAATTATAACAGGAATTAAAATAGTCCAGAAGTTTGGTAGTCTCAGGCCATTTTACTCTCTGAGTAAAGGTAACTGCATTAAAAGATGCAGTAAGAGAGGCTTTATCAAGGCAGTCATTACACAGATCAAATAGATATAATCAAGCCATGAGGATTTATTAGGTGGTAGCAACAACACTGTTGTTTTTTAGGAGAGCGTAAAATTTCAGGCTCAGGCAATGTCAGGGAAGCTGTACTCAAACAACGAAGAGGGTTCTGAGGAATGGCAAATTTGGATATCCCCTTTGTGACTCAGTACCTGGGGAGGCTGCAAAAGCTTGCCCAGTGCCTAATGTACAATACTTTGCCATGTACAATTTTCCTTCCATTGTTTTATGGGTCTAAAATTAGTGCAGAGAGTGACTGTGGAAAAAATTTACGGAGATAAGGAAACCTGGCTGAAGATGGATTCTTTTTTCTTCTTCTTCCTCTTTTTTTTTTTTTTTTTTTTTTTTTTTTTTTTTTTTTTTTTTTTTTTTTTTTTTTTTTTTTTTTTTTTTTTTTTTTTTTTTTTTTTTTTTTTTTTTTAACTCCTATGTTGTGTTCTCAGTGAAACAAGATCAGAGAGTGTCGGCTTTACTTTAGACCTTGATCATCCTGCTAGACAATGCATTTCTGCAGCATACCCTGGCACAGAAAAGGGATGATATTTTTCAGACCAAAGTCAGGCAAAGGAGATGTCCAGTGTGGAACAGTCAAAAACTTTGTGGTGGTGTTTCATTTAGTACCTCACTGATGCTTTTATATAACATGAAGTTGAACAACTGAAGATTGCAGACTCTCAGCATGAGGTTGTCTTCCATCTAGATCTCCCCTGTCCTCCTACTGCCTGCCTTCAAAAGCACTTCCCAAACACACCACTTTATTTCTTCCCAACTCTTCACCTTTACTGCCACAATAGTCTCAAATGTTTCCTTGTCCTGGCAGCACTCATCACTATTACTTCAATACTCCTAAGAGGGCTGTTGGGGCCATGAATGCACCCATAAGCCTTAATTAGCCTGAACCAGGCTTCATCCACTTCTTAACAAATACGTTCTTCTCTTCCATTCTACCTTTTCTGTTCCTAGGTATGGCAGTGCAAGAATGGATTCCAATAAACTAGTTCTTGGGAACTCCTCTGCAGTTCACAAGAAAGCATCTGGATTATGCTCTCAGTGATACAATTTAGCTTTATGTTGTCCTGTGAGGAGCAGGGAGTTGGACTCAGTGTTCCTTATGGGTCCCTTCCAACTTGACATCTTCTATGATCCCATAAAATATAGGAGCCTAGGAGTTAAGCACTAATTTACACATAGGCTAAAAGGCTTTGTGCAATCTCTTATCAGTGCTGGTAAGTGTGGACTGGGAAAAGAAAAAGAGGAAATTAATCATTCCACAATGAATCAAAAGGTGTCAAACAAGATTTCAGGGTAAACAGAAGTCTGTGTTACAGCTCTGTGCACACAAACCAGTAGAGACACAGAGTGGTTTGCACAGTGTTTCCCTCCCCACAGCCCACAGCTCCCGAAGGCAAGCTTCACTGGGGAAAAGCTGTTTGACCAAGGACACAGGGGCTGACCCTTTCTCAACACACATTTCTGTGAAACTATCTGCAGCAGGGGAAAAACATACAAGACAGAAGCCCAGGAAGAGATTGCAAAGTCAACATGTGGGTTAATTGGAGGGTGGAGTGGGTGATTTATGAAGTCCCAGTATACTGAGGTCTGCACTTAACTGCTCAACAAACACAGCAGTGCAGCCAGCGCTTTTCCATGTTCACTTGCCAGTAAGTGTGACAACCAGGATGCCATAGCTCAGAAGGGATGCTGAATATATATTCTCTTCTTTATATCTAGCTGATGGCTGTGCTTCAAATTACGAGAAATGCAGTGCTTTCTAAAAGAGCAAAAATGGAAATGGGCTTCTTGTCAGCAGAGATATACTAGAACTCCCATTAATCTCACTTTCTTGCCACTAAAAAGCAGAGTTCAAACATCCTGCAACCTCTACTGATAGCTAATAACTTGTCTCTCTGAGAGCTAAGAATAAAAAAAAAAAAAAGTAGAATTCTTACCGGAAAAATCAATGGGGCCCTTCCTCTCAACTGTGGCTTCTGTGTAGTGTGTATATTGAACGTAGAGACTTGCACACTATTTTGACAGCACTCCATAAAGTAAAAACCCCACTATAGGCATCTGCAGTATCTACTGCTGGTTAAGTAGAAGAGATTCTATTTTTTGTGTACTGCAGGTTTCTGGAGCATCTCCACTGCTACTTCATCTGCCTGTCCAGTTGTTGAACATTAACCATTCACACCGAGCATTTGCAAAACTGATCCAGTGACATGAAAATTCTCCAGTCCCACTGTTAAAACTGTCCCTGATTACGTGTGTAATTTCTCTAAGAAAACTGTATTTTCTCTAAGACAAAATCATGTCAGTTAACCTTAAAAATGTACATATGCTTCAAGTATGTAGGAAGACAAACTATACCAGTGATTATTTATAACTCATATGGTACATTTAGCTTTACAACAGTAACACGGCACTCTTAATATTAACACACATAGTTGTTTAAAAAATAGTTGCATCAAAGAATAATGATAGTGATAGATGGGAACCACAACAAATGTAACTGCCAGCAACTACTTCCAGAAAAATCAAGTGATCAATTGTTCATAGGAAACGAGCATTAAAGTCCTGGGAAGGTAGACTGATCTAAGCAAAATCATTACAATCTGGGATATCTGGACTTTTTATCAGTTATTCTTCAAGCCTTACTGCCAGTTCACCAGAGGTAGATCTTTTGATAGTATGATGCATGATTTGTAATGTGTGCCATGACTCATGGGGTAAATATTGATTTATTAATTCTATCTTCAATGTTGTTAGCCTTTCACATAGGAAGATGTCTGACTATCACCAGTGGGACAATGTCTTTCAGTTAGGAATGCCCTGAAAAAAGGATTGTACATCCAGAGCATCAAATGCACTGATCTGTGTTTCTGGTGGCTTTCAATTCCTGCCATATGTGTACTTACTGAGTAGGACCTGTTCAAACACAAACTGATCCCTGTATGTGCCCACACACATTGAACATCCTCTCTCCTAGGTATCAAGTTATACAATCATATAATCCCAGAATGGTTTTGGTTGGAAGGAATCTTAAAGATCATGTAGTTTCAATCCCCCTATCATGGGCAGGGACATTTTCCACTAGACCAGGTTACTCAGCCCTATCCAGACTAGCCTTGAACACTTCCAGTTCACAACTCCCCTGGACAACCTGTTCCAATGCCTCAAAAGAATTTCTTCCTAACATCTAATCTAAATGTGCCCTGTTTCATCTTAAGGCCATTCCACCTTGCCCTATCACTATATTCCCATGTGAAAAGTCCCTCTGCAACTTTCTTGTAGGCTCCCTTCAGATACTGGAAGGTGCTATCAGGTCTCCCCAGAGCCTTCTCATCAACAACCGCAGCTCTCTCAGCCTGTCTTCAAGGAGAGATGCTTCATCCCTCTGATCATCTTCATGGCCTCCTTTTGACTGACTGCAACAGATCCACACCCTTCCTTTGCTGAGGATCTCAGAGCTGGATGCAGTGCTCCAGGTGGGGTCTCACAGGAGCAGAAATGAGGGGCAGAAATGCCTCCCCTGACCTGCTAGCCATGCTGCTCTGGATGCAACCCAGTTGGATTTCTGGGCTGCAAGCACATGTTACCAGCTCATGTCAAGCTTCTTATCACCCAAGTCCTTCTTGACAGACCTGCCCTCAGTCCATTCCCCCTGCAACCTCTATTTGTTCCTGGGATTGTCCTGATGCAGGTGCAGAACCTGGCACTTGGTCTTGTTGAACTTCATGTGGTTTGCACCAGGCCCTGTCTCATGCCTGTCAAGATCTAAGCCTTGAACTGAAGCCAGCTACAAGGCACAAAATAACTAATCAGAAATAAAATTTGTGGTGCTTATATAAAAGCATTAACATCCCTGTCCCAGACCTCACTCAGCCTCTCCATGCTGCACAATCTATCCTTTCCCTGTGATGATCCACAGCCTCCCTGCTGCCTTGTCCATTAGCTAGGCTAATGTGATGTTTCCTGTCACACAGGCACTGGTCACAGGGGTCTTTCTGGAGAAGAAACATTTGCACCTGCTCTACACTTGACCTGGATTTCAGAAATGCTTATGGGACAGTGCTAAATCCTCTTAGTCCTGTGGCCATTGACTCGGCAGCTTGAGGCTCATTTAGAGGTACACCCCGGAAATCCTAATCTGGCACAAGCTGTAAAAGAGGGTCCCAGCCTCCCAACCTCCAGGGAACCGTGGAACTGGACCGGGCCAGCTCATTCACTTCTCCAGAAGGTACACTGGGACTGTGTGTAGATGTTCACAGAATAAATCCACATCTGAACATATTCCCTAAACACAAGGAAAACAAAATTCGTTTCCTTTACTTTTAGGCTGCTGTGGTACCTTGTGCACTCTACCACCAGTGTATACTGAACAGCCCTACCTGCTCTGTTGCTTGGTTTACGTAAAAAAAATTGGGCAAATGCCTGCATCATTACCTCAGACTCCTTCTATAACTTGATTTTAAAGTTTCCTCCCTTTTGCCAGACTTGCTGAAAAATGGAGGTCATGTTCGTGCAAGTTAGATTTTGAAAACCTGCCTCAGACATCTCTTTCATGCAGACAGCTGTACACTCTAATGTAAATGTCAATGGAAAGCTCAACCTTGTGTATAGTTCTCTTGTTTTGTGTACTTTTCACTTGATTTATCTATACAAAGTTCATATTTTCCTTTATATTTTTAAGAAACAGACATATCCTTGTTTCTCTGCCTTTATATAATTTATACATACACTTGTATAAATTATTTCTTTTGTAACAGCAATTCTTTCCCCATCAAATTCAATTATTTCCACTTTAAAAATGAGAAAAAAATTGAAAACAAGCCTTATAATATTTAAAAATAAATGGTCCTTTCATTATGTAACAGCATTACGGTGTCTCCAAGGTACTACAAATAAAATAATTTATAGTAAATGAGATTATTATTTCTGGGAAAAGAACCACTTAATGTCAGTTTTCTCTGGGAAAAACCAAAGTAGACAATTCCAATAGGGGTGCTCAGAAACACACAGCAACTATTTAAAAGCTTCAAAGATCCAAAACAACAAGTGAAAAACACATGCTGAGGAAGCAATTTCGAACAGGATATGTCTGTTCATCCTTATCACAGGGAGGTAGTCTTACTGTCCTGAGAATGAGAATAGGAAGCCTATTTTATCACTATCCTTTATCATTGCCCTTCCAGTTTTACACCAACCCATGTTCTACCAGCATAACTGAGGAGTGATGCAGTGTTGACCCAAGCATGGATATAGGGACCAAAAATAGAAATTGTTCAGCACTGAGAAGATGTGAATTGCTGCCTGAAAACCCCATAAACAGACATGTGTGGCTACCCTGAGCAAAGCAGTCATGTCAGAGTAAATGTGGCTCAACATACCACTATAGCAATCAGCTAGTAATGGCTCACCTTCCAAAGATAGCACTACTACAAAATTAGTAACTCAGCTATACAGCCACACAGTTAAGCTGTTAAATATCCAAAATGAACACTGAAATGACAAATATGTGCATAATATTCACTAGATATAGACATCAAGGAATGCATTAAAGGTTGATCTGTATTCCTTGCCCTTTTTACTTTCCGAGTACAACTGTCTCCTCCTCTCTCAGATGCCCACCATGCCCTGCCAAATGTCTCAGCTGCAATTCTCAAGTCACAAGGGATAATGGCATTCGGAACGGCAAGATCAATAATGCAAAACATTCTGTCACATGGATGCACTCCCTATCTATTGCAAAGTACATTCAATCTGAACTCAGTCTCAGCTCATTCTTGTGCTCTCATGTGCTCTGCTCTGGTGTCCTGAAGTTGTTCATGAGGCACTGTGAGGGCTCAGGCTATTTATCCCAAAAAACTACAGATCTGTCATCAAGTGTCACTCCTCTGTTTCACCTACTCAAACACTTTAAGGAAAATTTTCTGGTTTTGACTTTCCACATGCTTGCTAATGCAGAACAAACTGATTAAAGTACAAATACACGGAGGTGGAGAAATTCTACTGGATCTCTTCTATCAGTTTATATGACATGAAGATCAACTCTAATGTTGTGATTAGCATGTAAAATAACTCCTAGCGTTAACTGTTGGCAGTTTGAAGAAATTTTTGCTCTTTGCATGCAATACCACCATGAGCTCATTAATCCTCATGAAAACACCATCCTAAAGACAACAAAGCTAAGAGACAGAGGGATTAAAGCCAAAACACAGTGCAAACATTTGTCGACCAGCTAAATGGACTCACTGACTTCAGGAATATAGTTGAAAGCTTCTTAGGAGCCTAACAGCTAAATGTCATTTGCACTTGCATCAAGGTTTCTAAAGACATTTAGACAGCTCATTAGATTCTAATTTTGAAGTAGGTAGGAATTAGATGAAACAGACGAAGACCCTGGCTCTAAGAAATTCATTGAAGACCCCACTGTCAGGACTGTGAGTATACCAGTAGGTCTTACCTGCTCCGACAAGCCTCATCTGGGACCTCCAGATGAAGTTTTGCCCAAGGACCAGGAGATCCCTGTAGATTCAGACCTGGCCCTTTCATTCCCTGGCTCAGCTATGTTGTTAGCACACCTGCCATCAGCCCTACCTCCTAACTGGCTCTTGGGCTTATGCCATAGCCTGCTTTAGTCTTTTCACTCATCCCATCTCCTGCTGCTCATGAATAGACTCCCTGGATGGTCCCTGGACCGCTTCACCTCCTCCCCATGTATGGAGCTCTTGATGGAACATTCTGCCCAGCCTGTTGTGGTTGGTTTGGCTTGGTTTGTCTTATGCTGTAGAGTGGCTTTCTCTTGCTACTCCTTGATACACAAGACAGAGACAGGTTTTATGAGTCGTTCCCCTACTAGAATGAGTGCATTTAAGATCAAAGCCAAAACTAGTGGTCTTTTTAATAACTGCTTGCACATTTCTCTTCAATACATTTGGCCAAAATGCATCTCAGCATCTGCATTGTAAAAACACAAAAATATCCTGAAGTTCTCCTGTACACCATGAAACTTATGTGCAGCCAGAACTTGTCCAGAATGACGTATAATCTTATGTAAATGGTTAAATAAACAGGGTATATGTCATTGATAAAAAGTAAGAGGTCTATTTTGAAGGCCTGTGATTTATCTTCCCCACGTGTTTGGTTTTGGTTGATTTTTTTTCAACTAAAAAGATATGATAAAAGCTTTGGCAACATGCAGGACATTAATATATAATGAGAAAATGCTTTGTTGATTACACAGCTGAAAAGAAAATCAAGATAGTAGGCAGAAAGGAGAGAAAAGAAAAGCACTTAGAGAAAAACAAGATGCAAAACAGAAAAAAGTGAAGGCAGTAAGTAAATTAATAGAACCATCTACAAATGAACAAAGTCAAGATCCAATTTGGCAGGTGATGATGTTAGTGGAAGTCAATGCAGTATGTCAACATTTTCTTCCCTCTCCATCACAGCACGCAGAGTAATTCTGTTGAAATTCAGTTAAGGAATAAAACCACATGATTAGGAAACATGGGCATATTGACTTTAAAACACAAAAATTGTGCTGCAATTCTTAATGACATAAAAGGTAAAAAACTTATAGAGAAAAACTCACAGAGGGAAATGAGTTCAAACACCATTAGAAATACATTTTCAGCTGAGGGCATGAGGGAATTCAGCTGCATAACTTTTATTAAGTTTAATTGGTTTCATGGTATAAAGTCCCTGTGCATCAAGTTGCTAATGCACTCTATGAAGAATGGCTTTCTGCTTTTGTAGATGCATTGAGGAAGAAAGTGAAAACGGTGCTATGACCATATTATAGGTTCTGAACTTCTAAAATTTTTTTCTTGGAGCATATATTATTGCTACCAGTCAGCTTTGACCTGCATGTTAGCAAAGGCCACTTGCAGTAGAGAAAAATAATTTGTATGTTGTTAACCATTCTGAACCAGGAAATGAGCCAATTCCTCTCATTTTTTTTACTCAAGGAATTGGTTTTGCCTCTTCTCATCATGCATATGAATTTTATTAGTGTTCTCTCTACTAAGTTCCCCATGTGGAATATGAGCTCAGCTGAATGCTTCAAATTAGGCTGCAGTTTGTCTAACTAAGTTCAGTATGTTGACTTCTCTGCTGTGACAACCTAGGGGGCAAATGATTTACTGGCACCAGAGGATGCCAATGGAAAAAAGGAACCATCCCAAGTTAGCATTCCATTTCATTCTCCACAACAAATTGATTAAGTGTTAGAAAGCACTGACAGGGTTGTGGATTCACAGAAAGAGGCATCTGAAGTGATTTATGGGGTGACTATATTTAGCATCATCGAGATTTCTTATTTTTCTCAGATTACATGTCTATCTTTATCCTAGCTGTCTTCTATCCTTTGTAGGATTGAAATGGCCATTGAGAAGATGAATGAAAAAGTGTGAATCTTTGTTATACATATGCCTGATACCCAATGTTTTCAGCATCTTCTCCTTTTAATTGCTTTTATGTTTCTTTTTTTTTTTTCTTTCTGACTGAATATTTCTTGTTAAAGAGCTGAGAAATAAACTTTTATGATATCTGTTATTGTGCAAAATCTGTGCATTCAGTGACAGACTATGTGGTTATTGGGAGCCCCCGGTGGTCCAGGGGAAAATACACTGCACTGTCACTGCAGAGACCCGGGTTCGATTCCTGGTTGGGGCCCCTCCCCGGGCAGATGGAGCTCGTTAGCGCTGTAAGGCAATCCATCTACGTCCTGAGGACCTCGCTGCCACCGTCCAAGCGTGCTTGGCCCCGGCAGATGAACCTCAGGATTAAAGGGTGGGCTCAGTTCCGCCCACACTGTGTCTCACCTAAAAAAATCCAATGCGCAGGCTAGAAGGTGGAAAGACCTTCCCCGGTTCTTCGTTCGCGAAGAGACTGGCCACACCACACCAATGTGGTTATTGGAATTTATGTCAGCCAAGAGAAAACTTTCCTATTTCCAGAAAAACCATATTCGGATTTCTGAAAACAAGGAACTGAAAGAACCAGCATGTATTTAACCATATGTAGCCAATATGAAGAGTCTGGAAGAGATGGAGTTAAATTCAGGGTGTCAAACTAAGATGTCTGACCATGGTGCTTAGCACAGCTTGGCACAACTTGGTTGAATCAGGATTATGAGGAGAGACAATTTGGAAGACCTGTGTCCTTTTGAAGAGAAATTTATGGTCACTATAACTGTTATTAGAGCTACATCTCTTGTCTATCAGCCTTTGAAGACTGCATTACCACTGTTGTGTGACACAGGCCCTACTCCTGAGAACCATGCTACAAAAGTATGATGATGATTAAGAGGAAGTAGTAGAGATGAAAATTCACTTAGAGAGGAGTGTCTAAAATTTTTCTGTTAGTATTTTCTGTGGAACAAGGTACATGTCTAAGGCATGGGTTCCATCATCCCGTGCTTCATCAGTGTGGCTAGTGTGGGTCTCATGGACACCTCAGGGTGACTCGGTGAAGGCTTCATTAATTTGAGTTTGGCTAAGCTTTAACAATTGTGAGGTGGAAGGAAAAAAACAGAAAACCAGGAGAATAGCCTTGTTTTAAAGCAGAGAAGGTCATATCGAGATAGAATAGATATCAAGAAAGTTTACAAACATACCAATTATCTTGGTGTTGGATACAGGCTTACTCTTACTCCATCAGTGTAAAGGGTTTCTGACATACAACCAGTTCCACACAACTACTCAGGTTCATAAAGAAAGCACTCTCCCTACCACCTCTGAGCTCTGGCTGGGGTGTGCTTGCTGCTTTTCTCATCAGCTTCCCAGCCTCTCTGTGTCCATTCATTCTGTTAAGTGACACAAGGGCAGGAACTGTTCCCATACCCTGGGCCAAATGGCAGTGTCCACACTACACAGAGCTGGCTCTGGGTCTCCTTTGTATTCCATGTGGTGATTATGTGACTCTAAAATCTTTTTGCATGTGTTTTCTTTCAATTTAAGTTATCTAAGAATAGAAAAAAGGGCTGTGTTCAAGGGTAGGGCTTCAACATATGAATGCCTATTGGGAATTGCCTGAGAATAGCCTGGCATGTGCTATTGCCTGCACCACAGTCAGGCAGCATTTTAGACAGTGCTAGCTGACACAGGCCAAAACTGTACCAGAGTGTGCTAGCAGCTAAGCAGCAGCTCAGTGTTTGAGCTCCACTCCTAAATCTGTCTCATTTATAAACAGAAATACAGCCTTAGTGCTTCTCTTCCCCCTGTGGGAAGTGCTGTTTGCCCATCTTTCTGTCCTGCTTCTGGCAAGCACATTCAGGTGCCCTGCTAGGAGAGGCCATCAAAAGCAGACATCCTCTCTGTTACCTGACTTACTTCTCCCAGAGCAATGTACAGAAAGCTACAGCAAACTATACATAACAAACTGCAACCCTTGAAGACTACTACACTACTGAATCTGTCAGTGGCTGTCAGGCACTGTCCAGGTGCAACTATAGATTCAGGAGGGCATTAAGCTGCCACAGACCAATAAGTAGGACAGTGTACCAGGCAGCAGGTCACATTGTTCTAGCACTTGCTAAGCATTTGCTACCGGTCCTGGTCAGAGACAGGATACTGGGAAAAGGTTTTGTCTGCTTAACAGGTTTGTCAGCATGACAGCTTTTATTAAGAAATCAGAGTAGCAATTTGACCTTCAAGGGAGGAGAACGAAGGGGAAAATGTATTCTTTATCTTGTCTACCACGTTGGGTACGGGTAGTAGAATGCCAAAGAGGTGTTCTGGTAATTTCACCTAACCAATACCAAACTGAAGTGTGGTTTTATTGTCAGGTACATTTTCAGGATTTTCATGGGTTTATAAACACTGGCCTCTTAAGAAGAAAAAGGATTTTAAATATATGAAAGCTATAAGCCTAAAGTCTCTGTCATAATATTATTTCTGTTTTGCCTGCAAAGGATGACTCAGATTTAGAAAATCACAACCTTTTTACAGACAGCCCCTGCCCAAAGGCAAAACACATCAAAGAAATTGCCTGTCATATTTTTCACTTGTGTGCAGTCATGCAATGATTCTATAATATTTATTTGGTACTGGGGCACAAAAAGTGTACATAAAACTATCTTACAGCATTCTATAATGCATGCATTTACTTTCATGCAGAGATAATACATCTTTTTTCTACCTGAGATATTTTAAAAAATTGTCCTCTGGAAAAAAAAGATATGAGATCCACCCAAAGTGACGTTATTATCAATTTATTGTAGTTTTGTCAATATAGGCATGGGAAAATCTATATCAGAACAAGCTGGAATTTTTTTTGTTCTTCATAGGTAGTTGTGCTTTTTAGCTACATAACACTAGGCTGCAGGTATCACAAGTAAAACCTGTGGCTGACATGGCCCAGGAGACTCATATTTAATATGGGAGCTTAGCCCAATATGCAGTTTACTTCACAAAGTCAGAGGCTATTCTTATTGTAAATTCTCTGAGAGAAGAAAGGAAGGACTCAATGTTTTAAGAAAAACAGCTGTTCCCCATAAGACATCTGTAGACCTTGCAGATGACTTTCTCTTTGACATGGACAGATGGAGGCATGCTAGGACATGTGATGGCAAGTATTTCCTTGAAAAGGTTTCCATAAGTGGTGCAGTGGAGCAGAGTTTGGCTGCAGCTCTGCAATGTGCCTCTAGAAAGGCTCTTTTATTTCAAGGGCTGCGCTATGAGGTACAGGCAAATTCTCCCTTCTTGCCTGGGCTACAGAATTGTAGAATGATCACTACCATGCCCAGGGCCACATGTGCTGAGAATATTGATTAAGGGAGTAAAAATGAGATCAACCAGCCGCATCTGGTGTGTGGAGAGGCCATTGTGCTAAGCTCAGTTCTGTAAGAATCTATTGTATAAAACACACACGTATTTCTGTAGCTGGGGGACAGACAGCAGAATGTGTCCTTGATGGAATTGGAGAGCAGAGTACAGCAGAGTACATCTTGCAGAGTACACCAAAAATGGAAGAAACTGCTGCTAGCTTTTTAAAAACATTTTGGTGACTCACTCTCATTTCTGTATCCTTTAGAAGGCGGCGATGCACTGAGGGTATTTACCATGCTTTTGTGCATTCTAAGAATATAGCAGCAAACATCAGTGACCCTTTGGATTACTTTTTCTCCTTCTGTCCCCTGAATCACACTGTCATAGAATTTTTTATGTTTTAGAATTACCAGCTGCAAAAAAAGGCAAAGGAATTGCCCTTAACCTTTTACATTAACTTTTCATTTAAAATTCCTGGCAAGGCTACTGATTAGCAAGGAGTAAAAAAATCAAAGGTTATAACCACAAATAATGTAGGCAGGTATTTGCTAGATTTCATGCCTATTTATCTCCAACACCTCCAGTTCCCTTGCTCTTGTCCCCAGATTATCTTAACCAGAATTCTCCAAGTGTGCCAGCTATTTACTTCCCTAAGAAGGTATGCAGGAGAGAGCCAACTGATAACACAGAACATGCCACTTGTCTACCCAGAACTAGAACAACATTTCTAAATACTTTGCATTTCTAATAACAGCCAGGTAACCTGATGTTACTAATAAGAAAGGTCATATCATGTTCAAACCTTACTTTTCATCAGAGCAAGATATAAAATTCAAGTTAAAAGTTATCAGTGTTTCTAAGAACCAGAAGTCAATTGATTTATCATCGTCTTTTTGTTATAAAATAAAGATCTTAAATGATATTGACTATAGGCAAGAGAGCTGGCAATATAAAGTTGTTCTTTCAATTATACTATTACATACCTTCTTCTTCTTTTGCCAAATGTTTACCATTTAAGGAGTGTTGCTACAACATTCTGGTTTGTTCCTAGTTTTGGCAAAACACCACCTTTATTCCTGTGAATCAAATAAGGAGAGAACAGATTATATTAGATTTAAAAAATCATTTCAAAAACTTCGAAATTTAGACTAAATCTTGCAATATGATAATGGGACAATTTGAGAAGATTAGACCTTTTGTTGCTTGTATGTAAATCTGTCCAGATTTGGCCAACTCATAAACTAATAGGAGTGCCATTTATAGGAAAGTGTAGGAACACCTGAGCTAGGTCTGAACACAATTTTAACACTGCTATTTGGGTCCCAATCCAATGTCTCTGAGAGGCACTGCATTGTATTTGCACCCTTTGACTACTGCTGCCTAAATTTTTGCACACTCTCAGTAAAGCAAGCAAGCACCATCTGGTTGTTCACGTTCAAGCATTTCCCCTAATCGGAGCTGGCAGAGAGCCTTATTCTTAAGCAGAAAGTCACACCACTTATTTAAAAAGTTTCATAAACATGAATCATGGGGTCAGGAGGGAAATAGATGGTGCAGAAAAAGACTGCAGTGAACAGCTAAGACACCTACTTTCTACGAAAACATTAACAAATAGTGATAAGTAAGCTGTCAGTTCTGTATTCTTGGTAAGTTATTATCGACAGTGTTAGACAGCTCCTTGCCTCCCTGATCACTCTGCTCTCTGTGAACCTCTACACACTTGGAGTGGCTTGAGTCTAATCTTGACTATAGTAATTGTTTGTTTGTTTATCATATACAGTCCTGAGTATCAGGAAAAAACCTTACAAACTGCAGTCAGTGATATGGGATGATGAACAGTTGCCAGTGTTTTACGAGGTTTCTTCTGACTAATTTCTCTGCTTTGAATCTGTTGGCAATGAATGCTGGCAAAACAAACTCAAGAGACTGAAAACACAAGGAAGGAAACAAAACAATAAGCTGCTTTTATTATATGAGTGCTAAAATTTCAAAGCGCTACCATATTCCCCTCAAATATGGGATGCTGAAAGGGAAAAAAATGCCCTGTTACTTTGTGCAAAATGTTCAGTGCAGATCTCCAAAATCAAGTAGCCTTAAAGATCAGGAGAGGCTCTTCATAAATAGCTACTAAAATACACAGCCTTCTGTGTATTTTCAGTACTCAGAGATACCACAGAAATTACTGAAACTACTGCCAGATAAAGCATGAGGTCATCTCCCCATCTACTGTATCCATGTCACTCAGTGGTACTTGTCTAATTCATTTTTAGTTTAATTGTTGAGGATTCAAAACTATCTTAGGCAACTTAAGCAAGAGACAGAGTACCTAATACTTCTACCACATTATCTCCATTGTTGCAACTCATACCCACTACTTCCTGTCTCCTCTGCAACATTTTATTCCTCTCCTCTTTTCTGCAAATTCGAAGCTGTACTATGCCTTCCCACAACCTTTCTTTCCCCAGACTAAACAACTGCCTTTTTTTCCATCTTTCCAAACAGGTCATGTTTCAGACCTTTTGACCTGTAACTTCATTGCAGTACTAATCACTCAAGGACAATATTCCCTGAAATGATGCAACTCAGATATACCAAGGTTAGGCTGGCTGCCCAGTGGAAGCAACAAATCATTAGGTTAAAACCATGCTCCTCTGTTGCTGATTCCTCATCTCCAGCCTGCCAGTTTGTTGATTTTAATCATCTGTTGCATCTCATCATAAACTTCTTAATCCTCTTCCCAATACATCTGAGCAGCACATAGCACAGCCAAGCCACACATATCTCCTACTGGGAATTCCCATGGTCATCTGTAACGGACATCTAATAGCATTCAGAGTTCCAGCTGAAGCCCTTTGCAGGTTTGACAGGAGCCAAGTACATCCTGACCTACAATAGACCTGCATTTACATGCTGTTTGTGGAAAAGTGTTCACTAGAAGTCAGGTGGAAAGCCTGATCAAAGGACCTGGATTTTTAATAATTTTTCTCTGGCATCTTTCAAGCTCTCCAAGAGAAGACTGAACCTCCTTGGTGTGGTTTGTCAATTTCAACAGATTGTCCTGCAATCCTTGTCCTTTTCCATGTTAGCACACTGACATTTCTCATTATGGATGAAGATCAGAATTATCACTGCTATCAGTGTTAGGTAGTTCTAGCTATGAATGAAATGAGTTCTAAGGGGTTGAAGAGGGGAAAAAGAAACAGAGTTATGAGGATGAAGCACAGGTAGTGCTGCTTGATAATCCGAGTAATGGATTTGGTGGGTATGCTGAAATTTAACCCTTTGGCTGCTCTAAGGAACAAACTGGTAGGAAATATGTGTCCAAAGTAGAACCAGGATGCAGATATGTGGGGACTTTATGTTGTTTCGAACACCACCTTCTAATTCACATGTTTTAGGTAGTCTGTACATCCAGAAAATGCAAAAGCTTCCCCTGACTGCAGTGGTGGATGACTGAGATCACTGGAAGAGCAGGGGGATAGAAGGTACTTTCTTCTCTTGTGTATAGGTGAGATCTTACTTGTACACTTCCATGGCCCAGTACATAACTGCAATACAAAGACAAATAAAACTGCTCCAAGATAGTCAGCTTCTTTTCCTTACCACTCAATTGCACTGTAACATTTTCTAGAGGGAAGCCAGACCAAAGGAAAGAAAACATGTTATTAAACATTAAAACAGTGTTTGCTTTCAGTGGCTGGAACAATTCTTTCCCAGGAGACATTCCCACAAGATCTGTTCTCTCTTAGAACACTCACTTACTCATGACTTTCACTTGCTTTGTCTTGAATTCTCTAAGCAAATTATTACTTTCAGGTTTTCAGAAGAGATTTTTCTTTTCCTAAAGGTGATGTTACTTGAACCCTCTGACTCAGTTCTCTGCTAGTCCAGATGCAGATCAAACTTGCATAAAATTCTAATTATCCTGAATGCAAATGATGATTTTGAAGAACTGCTTCATTCTCTGAAACTACTGAAGTTTTCTGAAGCTATCTGAAGGACAAGACAGGATTTTCTTGAAATTTCTGGTCTTCTAAGCATGCTTTGATTCTATGGTTATGGTCAGAGGTGCTAAATTTAATGTTCAAGTGGGCACAAGGCAGCAAAAGACATTCCATTTGTGAAATAAAGCAGGAGTCAGAAATAAATCAGGAATCAAGTAGAGTTGAGAATTAGTACTGGAAATTGTTGGAATTCAATGCACATATTTACTTCTGAAATAATAACTGATAATGGATCAGTAGTAATAATAGTAATAAACAGAAATATTTCAGAGTTAACTTTTATTTTCACCATGTAGCTTGCTATTCTCTTACTCCTCAGATTCTAAAAGAAAAGGACATGTGAGTGTCTGAGAATCAACTCTTGTCTTTACCTGCTGTGTAGAAAAAAAGGGAAGAAATATGGTTTATGGAGAACATCAGGATAAGGAAGGAAAAGCTGTCTTAGCAGCTGATGGAAGGCTCTGAGGAAGGCAGGCCTTGGAGGAACCATGAAATACAACCTTTCTGCAGGAGTTGTCAGAAATACTCAACTGCTCCCAGGCACTTTTTGGCATGCAGAGAAGCATGTATGGATATTTATGCAGGGATAAAAACTATGCAGGTGCCTACATGCAATGGGAGGACATGGTCCTAATTATGCCTCTTCCCTGAATTTGTATGCAGGCTGGAATCACTCATATTAGCTGCTATGCGCTTTCCCTCCTGTCCTGCACAAGGATGTAAAGTGAAATCCAAGAGAAGACAAAGAAGTCTCTGTTCTGTGTGCTTCCCTGGAGTGAGGCATCATGAGCACCAAACTTTTCTAAAAGGAAAAATGTCCTGTAAATAAAGCCACCTCACATCTGACGACGAGGAGCTTTGATTCCTTGTTGTGACAAATTTCATGGGATGAGCCAGTTACTGTTAGTGCCAGAGCAGTGAGAAAAAAAGGAGGGGGTACCTGCACTTATCATCTGTAGTTCAGTGTGCTGCAACAATACTTGGAGAGCTTCTAGTTATCTACAGCCAAAAAGTGCTCCAATAGATAAGTATCATTATTTGATGTTTCTGCCAACCTCTTCCACTTTTCAACGGCATATGTAGAGGCTTGCATTAGTTGTGCTCTAACATGGGATCAGGGCTGTCATCCTGGAACAGAGCGCTCAGAAGTACTTAAGATTTGTCTAATTATACTTCAGATGTTTGAAAGATGGAAGTGGTATTTATCTCTAAACTTTGCATTATGAAACTACCGTTTGGCAAATTAAAAGCCCTCCTTTTCACATCAAACATTTAGAGAAAAATTCAGGCAGTGTTATTTCACTATGTCAGTGGCAGCATTACCATTAGCCATTACAGTGAAAAATGGACTCTTGAAAAGTCTGAAAAATAGAGACCCAGAATTGGTGTTTAGCCCAGCAACTAAGAAGCCGTAAGCTGAGTTCTTAGGAGTTTTGAAAGGTGAGCTGCATGGCAAGATATTGGTTTAGTCAACACAAATCACAGAATCACAGAATCATAGAATCACAGCATGGCCTCAGTTGGAAGGGACTTCAAAGATGACCTATTCCAAACCCTCTATCCACGGAAATTTTTTCCTAATATCTGAAGTAAACCTACCCTCCTTCAGTTTAAAAACATTTCTCTTTGTTCTGTCACTACATTCCCTTGCAAACCATCCCTCTCCAGCTTTCTTGTGGGTCCCCTTTAGGTACTGGAATGTGCAATAAGGTCTCCCCACAGACTTCTCATTTTCAGGCTGAACAGCCACAACAACAGGTTCTCAACCTGTTATCACTTAAGAAGTGCTCCAGCCCCCTGATCATCTTTGTGGCCTCCTCTGGACTCACTCCAGCAGGTCCATATCCTTCCTTATGCTGGGGACCCCAGAGCTGATGTAGCACTCCTGGTGGTGTCTCACCAGAGAAGAGCAGAGGGGCAGAGTCCCCTCCCTTGGCCTGCTGCCCACACTGCTCTAGATACAGCCCAGAATACACCTGGCTTTCTGAGCTGCAGGTGCATATGCCGAGTCATACTGAGGATTTCATCCACAAACACACCCTAATCTTTCTCCCAGGGCTAGTCTCAATCCATTCTCTGCCCAGCCCGTAATTCTGCTTGGGATTGCCCTGACCCAGGTGCAGGACCTTTCACTTGGCGTTGTTGAACTTCATGAGGTTTGCACAGACTTACCTCTCACATCTGTCCGGGTGTCTGGATGGCATCCTTTCTCCAGTGTGTTGACCACACCACACAGCTCAGTGTCACCAGCAAACCTGCAGAGGGTGCCCTTGATCCCACTGTTTATATTACTAATAAAGATATTAAACAGTGCTGGCCTCAGTACTGACCCTGCAGGGCAACACTTGTTGCTGGTCTCCACTTGGACATAGAGCCATTGACTGAAACTCTTGGAGTGTGGTCATCCTGCCATTTCCTCATCCACTAAGTGGCCCATCCTTCAAATCCAATGTCTCTCCAGTTTAAAGGCAGGGATGCTGTGCAGGACAATGTCAAATGCTTTGCAGAAGTCCAGGTAGATGACATCTGTTGCCCTTCCCTCATCCACCCCTGCTGTTTACCTCATCGTAGAAGGCATCCAAGTTTGTCAGACATAGTTTGCCCTTAGTGAAGTCATGTTAGTTGTCAGCAATCACCTCTTTGTCTTCCATGAGCTTTAGCACAGTTTCCAGGAGAATCTGTTCCATGATCTCAGCAAGCATTGAGGTGAGACTGACTGGCCTGGAGTTCTCTGGGTCTTTCTTATTTTCCTTTTAAAAAATGAGGGTTATGTTTCCATTTTTCCAGTCAGTGAGAACTTGACAGGACTGCCATGACTTCTCAAATGTGATGGTTAATGGCTTAGTCACTTCATCTGCCAGTTCCCTCAGGACCTGTGGATGTATCTCATAGGGTCCCATGGACCTATGCGCCTTCAGGTTCCTTAGATGTTCATGAGCTCGGTCATGTCCTATAGCAGGCAGTTATTAATTCTTATAATCCTTGCCTGGGAATGGCAGTCATTAACTTGAATATGTGGTTTTCTTTCTGGCAGAATATCACAAGTACAGAGTCCATCCCTAGAAACGTTATGCGGAAAGACAGAAAACATTTCTAAGTCACCATCCCAAAAGAAAAGACCAAGTTCAATCCCGAAACAACATTAAATTCAGATATTCAAGGTTTATTTTAGCTTCAGTGATTGATATAGTCAGGTTGGTACAGCACTTTCTGCAGTTCTGTTCAGGCAAAGTCAGATTTCAGAAGTAACTTACATCAATATCTCTTCAATGTGCTTGACAGAACTGTGAAGTTGTTGAAACTCCATAAAAATCCCATGTGTGTATCATGTGGCAGCTGAATCCATAAAATGTCCTACTAAAGCCAAGAGAATAAAATTACATCTGTGGTGCTGTAGCATCCTCACTGATAGCACTAATGGCCCCTATTTATACGGGAGGGCTTCTGAATTTTAGATGTGCATCAGTGGATATGGATAGTATAAACATGGAGGTAAGAGAAGCACAAGTGTCTTCCAAGCTCCTTAAATCTCAAAATGAGACCCAGGGATTTCAAGAAAACATTCGATCCTATGTTAAAAGCCTGAACTCCACCTTCTCTAATCAGCTCGAGAAATAAATTATATTCCTGCACTGAATCACTCCCTTCAAAGGCAGTCAAGATTAGCCCAAAAACAACTAAGGGATTTCAGTGGGTCCCACAGCCATAAACCTCTCTTTACTTACCTCTCTGGTCTTCTTGGGAAAATCTAGTTAAGTTTCCCCACATTTATCAGATTGGGTTTGGGGAGCTTTTTTTTTGCAGGCTACTGTATAATTCTTATCCTCAAATGCTTAATAAATCTTGAAATAGAACAATAGTGTAATTTTACAGTGAAAGCTTAAATTGAAATATTATCCCCTTGTGAAAGCCCAGACTGAAGCATAAACCACTGGTTGACTGTGCCCAAAAGGCTATATCACATCTGCTCTCATTCACAGCCCTGAGGCTGATGACACTGCTTCAGTCCCCAAGAAGGGCAGCCACAGCTTTCAACAAAAGACCAAGAAAAAATAATTTTCTTCAACTCAAAGAAATTTCACGTGATTAAGGAGAATTCTTGTCTTTGCAGACAAGAAATCTTTTGCTTCTGGATGCCAAAGCCAAAAGATGAAGCATCTCACTATCTGCAAAAGTAAAAGGCTACTATCACTTGCAGCCTAGCACTGGTATCAGAACTAAGCTGCTGTATCCTCTAGATCATATTCCCTTGTTCCCTTTTGCATATTGTGTCCCTTTCAACACCCTTCATTCCAAAATATAGCATCTTCAGAGAATATCACTAGGACCGGCTATTTTAAGTAGCATTGCTTCACTGCACACAGGCTGAGCCTCTGAAGATCTGAAGGGTGGCTGGTTTACTGGCATTCAGCTAAGACCCTGTGAAAGTGATGTATGTCCTACTTACTGCCTGAATAATAACTCAGAGCCACCAGATCCCACCACCCTCAGGGATCTCACCAACCTCAAGCACAAAAGCACTTAGAAATCCCCCCTGTTCTACCCCAAGTGTGTATGCGCTGTGCAAGCCCACTGCTCCCACATCCTAGAGAAGCTACACACCCCAAATACAACACTTTCTCAGAGAATACTCTTTTCTCCTTTCTCAGGGAAAACACCAGAAATTTTACCAACTTTCCCCAGGTCATCACTTTCTAACTACCTATAGAAAGATCTGTCCCCAGTATGAGACAGTATTTTTAGCTCTGTCTAAATCCAGCCAGGATTCTGGTCATCCTATCCCATCCTATCCCATCCTGTCCCATCCTGTGCCACCCTGTTTCATGAGTTTTTCACGCCAGCTCCCTTCTTTTCTCTTTTGTGATAGTAAACTGTGCAATGACTGCAGTCCACCAGTATGGGAAAGCTTTTCAAGGCATAAGAAATCACCTATTGCTATGCTCCTAGCTTATTTTACTGCTGAAAATGATGTTTAATTATCAGCAGTGCATAACTAATGCAGCTATAAAAAACAACACTGAACTCTGCTTTTCCTCATATATCATTGATAAAGCTGTCAGCTAAGGCTTTTCTTTTTTACTTTTCCCCCTAGAGATCATGACTGACCTAGAAGGAACTCAGTTCTTTTTAGAAATACTGGTATGTTCGAAGTCATGAAGAAGGGCAGATGGAATTAAAAGAAAATCCCACAGATCTCTTTTTATAAAGAGTCTTCTAATGACAGCTGGGTTTTAGCCAAGCCATTGTCTCTGTTTCTGAATGCTGACAACAGCAACACTTAGCAAGTACCTATAACTGGTCACATGACAATCTGAAGAATAAATGCTAATAAATTCAGTTTCCAAAAAGAAAACAATAAATTCAGCATTCGAAAAGAAAAAAAAATAGAAAAAGGAACAAAAAAAAAAAATGAAAAAAGGAAAGACTGTTAGATAGTTATTCCTCCTTTTCAAAAGTAGTGTTTGTGCTTCGCTGCAGCAGCAAACAAAAAATATATTAGAAAAAATAAAGCTGTATTAGAAAGAAATTATGCACGGAAAAGGGTATGTGCTTAGGAGGTAAACACTAATCTATTCTATAAAGAAAACTTTGTTGTAAAGAAATGCTATAATGAAACATGAGATTATGTTTAAAATATCCTTTTTCAACACTTATTTATAGATATTTGACTACTGGCACACAGGCACCTTTCCTGTTACCTTCAGATGCAAGCAACAGGGATTGGCTTTTGGGTCAGAAAACATCCAGATTTTCATTTTTATTTTTAGAATCACAAGCATTCTTAACCTCTTCAAATTTGAATGGTGTCTTCTTTGGAGTTATTTTTTCTCCTCTTACCTACATGGAAGCCTTTCTGCTTCCATGCATTTTTCATGCCTCCTCTCCTCTCTGTCCTTTCTCATTAGAATGCAATGCATAAGTCTCACTTACTGTCAACTCCAATTTCATTTAAGCCACAATTTGGCTTTATTCTTTGATCAATTTTCTCATATTTCTTTTCCTTCAATCCAGATTTTTCCCAAAGACTGTCATAACAGAAAAAAGCAGAAGATAGGATTAGGAAGTATTAGGATCTATGCTGCTACTCCTGAGTTTGATCCTTTGTCCTCTGCTTGAGCCTGTGTGTTACTCTTGATGAGAGAGTTCGTTCCTCAAAATCAAACCAAACTGAGAGATACAAGAACACTATCAGAGTGAATCTGAAAACCTCTTTTGTCAGGATCTTTTTACAAACTTTATTTTTGTGAAATTATTTAGATGCTCTGAGTGCCACAATGGCTTTTTCAAAAACATTAGAAACTCAAAACCCAATTTATTTGAATCAGGTTTCTCCTGATTGTCTCTTTGGAAGATCAGACTGATTTTGCTGTTCCATAGAAAGTTTATAAGCCATTTAAAGGTGTGCTCACATTTCTTTCGTGTAATTACACTGATGAGCAAGGAAGGCCATCTTCTTCACCTAACCATCTGAGAAAACCAGAACTACACCACCGTCTGAGCAGCTCCAGTTAACAGTGCCCATTACACCAAGAGTGAATTGGTAAGGCTACAGCAAAGTAGCTCTATCAACGAGTTTATCCTTGTGATACAGTTAAGCTGCTGGAATGTGCATTTGTGCTATTTTGTCACCAAAATAAATTAAACTCTGGTATAAAAGTCACTATTGTTTTTTCTGGTACTGCGAAAGACTTAAACACTTCAGAGCATAGTGAGTCCTTTCCAAATAAACCTGTCAGGAGAGAGAGAACTTGACTGTCGGTCAGAGAAAAGGCACAGAAAAAAGTAAAATGTGAAGACTTCACCCCAGATCAACATTCTTTGCAACTTGTACTAAGAAATATGATCTCTTTTTCAGTGAATTTAACTGTAAAAAAAACAGATGGCTAAAGCTTGACACTTAGAACATTTCTAAATCCTTGCTTTTAAAGTTTAGCAAAGGTTGTCAGGTATGAATAGAAAATTAATTTGTAAAATCCTAAAAATAAGAACCTGGAGGCTACTTACCAAAACAAAATAAATATTTCTCATGCTGAAAAGAACATGGCTGAGTCTTCATGTTCATACCACCAGACAACCAGTGAAGGAATGCTGAAAAAAACAGAGCTTACAGAGACATTCGTCAGCTGGAAGCTAAATGTCAAGTCTTGCCATAAAATTCACAATAACTGCTTTTCAGATCTGGCATCAATGTTATTTTCCATGAAACATGTTCCACACACTAAATACTTTATAGAGATTTTGTGGGTAAGGAATATGTTACAAAAAATGTCTTACCTACAAAGATTAAAGTAGAGGGGGAAAGCAACTTGACTGGGATCATGAAAGGAAGACAACTCCTAGCTCCTAGTAAAAGCTGGAGGAGCTCCAAAAATAATTAGTCCTTAGATTTCCAAATTTCTCCTTCTGTCCATAAGAAAACTAAGGTATTGAGAAGGAAATCAAATTACCAGCAAAAAGATAACTGAAGTTAGAACATATCTGCTTATTGAAATATCAGAAAGGTATTGTGTATAGTAGTCAGCATTCCAAATGTGTTAATAGATACATTAAAGACATAATTATTTGATTAATAAAGACCATAATTCCACTGCAGATATATGTATGTTGCATACTAAGTTTAATATATTTTTACTATATTTATATATATTTATTAATATATATATTTTAATATGTTTATTTATTAAGTACTGGACAAATGCAAGGGTTTAGTAATGATGACTACCAAAGAAAGCTTATATCTGTATGGCCAGAAAAAAAACGTGAAAGAAGTGCTTTCATAATGAAGACACAAAAGAAAGGAAAAAAGTGGAAAATAGACAGGAGAGCCATAGGTGTATTTTTATAACAGGATGAGGAAGTTACATGGCTCAACATAATTTGCAGGTGTCACTGCATGGGAATAGTGTCTGCTTAATACTGTAAAACTGGAAATAAATTACAGATCCCTCTCTTACAGGAAACATTTTATAAAACAAATGTGGGCAATACAATTTAAAAATTAGCCTACCTTTTGCTTTCTGCTATAAACAAAAAATTGCCTATATGCTTTTTCAATTTTTTTCATTAAAAAAAAAAAAAGACTCTTGTAGCCAGTATGTTTCCAGTTCACTCATTCAAGTCCCATATACTAGTCTGCCCATGTACGACTAGCTTATGAGTACCAGTGTAAAAATAGGAAATTCACTCCTGCTAGTAGTGTCTAAGGCCCAAAAGACTTTCCTTCTTTCATAAAAATCTCAGACCTACATTTCTAACAGGTTTTAAGGAGTTCATAACATCAAAAATCTCTTCTACTGTATGGCAAGTGGAGTAGAAGGATTTTGTGACTAATTAAGCAAAAGCAGATCATAAGCATGTCAGCTAAAGTTTATATCTTGTGATCTGCTGATTTAAAGGCAGTCTGTGGTCACAAACAGGGACACTTCAAAAGGCAGACTGCATTTCTCAAATAATGGCATTGGCAGATGCTGAAAAGACCCTCCATTCTTAGCTCAGCCTCAGAAGGGATGGCAATGGTGCGATCTCATAGCTGTTTATGGCAAGAAATCCCGCATCTTTTGTGCCTGCACTGCGTGCTTAGAAAGAAAAGCAATCTCGGTAACTATGAAGCTGCCATCAGAACTGGGCTGTGAGAAGAGTTTATCACACTGTAACCTCAGATCTGGCACACAAATTCCAGCCATTACACCCACTCATCCTCCAAGTGCTCCTAAAAGGGGGCTTCAAGTACTACAGTGAAGAGAAACAGCCTTCACAAAAATCATCATTTTCAAACCCATTTTCCAAGCATAAATACGGGACCAATTAAGCCCAATTTAAGGACAAGACTGGGTCTAGGCCACATGCAACTTTGAGAACTTCAGCAGCTTCTCCCTGTTCCATCCTAACCGTTCCCTGAACTGCTGAGATCTGAGTATGTAGAGAGAGGCTGTAACCATTTCTTGTGCTGAAGATAAATGGCAGAAGATACAGCTTTCACTTCTGCATGTTTGAATGACCCTGTGATGGTGTAATAGCTCCCTCAGTATCAGGTATTTCCACCATCAGTCCAAGATTCTTTGAGGTACCTTTCCTTAGCTTGTCTATGGAAAGTCTTCTACCTCTGGCTTTTCTGTCTGCCTGTGACTGAAGCTTCTACTGAAAAACTGTGAAAGCTTCTCCCTACTGCTGCAGAGTTCTGTGCTGCTGTATATATGAAACTGTGATTTCATGTATACCAATGCATTTTCTCATAAAGCTAGAATTCTGAATTTTTGCGGATGCTTAACTAGTAGTCAAAAAACCACTCTGAGTTACTGAGGAAATCTTATTGCAGGGATTTATTCATGTCTGCTCTTGATTCATGTGTGACTGCACTGAGTTGCATTTTTCTTATCTAAAGAGATAAAAAGGCTGCACTGTCCCTAGTGGAATGAGATAAAGACCTGGAAGACCTGGACACAATTGTCAGAAGTGTTCAGAAGCTAAGTCAAACGCACAGGAATCCTGCTGAGACTGAACAACTTGTGATGAGTCTGCAGTGTACCCAAATGTCATGCAAGATCCATGACTTTTGGCAGCACTGATCTCTCTTAATGTTTTCAGTTTTTCAGGTCATATCCTGTAGCATCTTCTGCTCGCACATGCAGTCACTGATAAAGATGAGACATGACATTTGTGCTGGGCAATTTAACTGCAGATGAAAAATTCAATAATTTCTGGCAAGCCTTACCATTTCTAATTTCTCAGAAGACTTGCAGGTGACCCGTTACACTTCCTACAACTCTACTCTAGAAAATAAACTGATCCAACACTTCCCGCCTTAGCCTATGATTCCTAAACGCTTGCAGTGCTGATTTGTGGAGACAGAGCTGTGGTTATATAAGTTCATATTAATATTGTATTTGAGAAGCACAGTCAATATGCCTTCTGTATACAGCTATGTTTCCAACCTTTAAAGAAAGCTCATCAGCTCTATAATTTCACCTTCATTCACTATTACCAAGCTGCCTACGTGTCAAAGAGCAATATGACCATTGGAAAACTCTGCTTGCCTCGTCATTGCAACTCTGTACTAGAGAGAAGAAAACACAGTGTTTCTTTCAGTGCAGCATCTCTGATCTCATTCATTACAATCAGGCTATTGCAGGTAAGGTTCGACTGTGGGCATTTTTTGTTTGTGCTTGAGTTTGTAATTGCAGGCAGAACCTGACTTCCCTGTGCTTTAAAACGGTCCAATTGTCTTCAGTGAAATCCTGACACAGTTGCCTTGTACCAGTGTGCTTCTTGAAAGTCCTTCTGATCCAGACTGGTAGCACCTGATACATTCAGTAAGTATTGATAAGGGCAGAGATATGGAGAATGGGAAAAGGGAACCAAGTGCTGTACAAGCTAAAAATCTGTATTTAATAGAGAAACTGAATCTGTGTGGCTAATAATACAAAGAAAGTTCTTTATTGCTCACATGCTAAAGCAGGAACTCCAGGTCACTGAAATGTAAAAAACCCTATAAATGGTAGGGTCCATGGAAAAGGCCTGTGTGGGAGAGATCAATGGCTCTGGAATTACCAAAACCTCACACGCCAAAGAATACACATATGAATGTCCACTAATATAACCACCTAGAAGGTGGTGAAAGTCCATAAGGAGTGCTCATCTAGAAAATTATACAGAAACACTTTTTAAACATTCTACTTAGTAAGAAACTGTTTTAATGGTTAGGCATACATGCTGTGTTGGAAGATGTATTCTGGATGCCTTCTGCAAATGCAGAGAAAACATTTTGAAAATTTAAAAAAAGCTTGCACCAAACTGCTTTTGTCAGTTTTCCCTGACTGGATGCTATCTCGCATTTTCAGAAACAATTTTAATTTGAAAATAAACATAAAATCATTTTTGTGGGTGACATAAAATTAGGGGTGTGGCAAGTAAAAATAGGTTGGCAGAGAACAAACTCAAAATGCTTGGGTGAGCTGGATTCCTTCATGATAGAAATTTAAGTGAGTTTAGATGAATGAAAGGAGGGTAAGTTTCCTAGATCAACAAGTTTGAAAGGGACATGGGGCCAAGCAGACAAGGAACTCATTAGAAACATCAGTGATACAATGACAGAACAGTAAAGAAGGAGGAAGAATACAAAGAAGGAAAATTATTAGTAGCACTGCTTCTATATGTAAATTGCTGAGATCAATGTCAAAATAATACAGTTCTACAGTCTGCATTTTCGGAATTGACAAGCTACAGAAAGGTACCTCAAAAAAGTCTTTGATTGGTAGTGGAAATACCCAATACTGAAGGAGCCATTACACCATCATAGGGTCATTCAAAGAAGCGCAGAACCAGGATCCACTCCCCTCTTACTCCCAAAAGATTTGAAAGACCCAAGTACTCACAGAAGTAATAACAGCCTAATGGTTTACTCATACTATACTAACCTGAAGGGGATTCAAATGACACCAAAAAAGCAACACGAACAAGATCTTTTGATATCCTTCCATTGTGACTGGTGATGGTGACAGATGAAGAACATTCTAGCCAAAATACAAATCACGCATCTGCAAAACCCAGATCACACAGAGTTATGAAATTAAATTTTTAACACATTAGGTCATACAGATTCTGAGATCTGAATTTAATCAAAAACTTTCCAGATATAACAAATCTCCTTTCAACAGTTAGTTCTAATACCCCAGATCTTGTTCTCACTGTTTGCTGGTCTTATAACATCTTTATTTTCTCCTTTCTCTCGTCCATGATGCCCTCCTTGCCCAGTATTCACACAACTACATTCTGTTTTCACTACAGCAAGGTGAGACATCCACCATTAAGTACATTGTTGGGCAAATTTCAAGGTATCCCTTCAGGCATTTTATTACTGCATGTTACCACAAAGAAAACGTGCAGTTGTGGGCAACCACAACAGAGTTACTGTGATCCTTTGATCCCTCCCCATGAGTCAAAATTAACCAAACCCAGTGCAACCACAGACTCTTCAAAGTACATCTAAACATTCACTAGATGCTCAAAGAATTAACAACACCAACTACGCAAGAAAGAAGTAACTTGTCTCTCACTACTCCTCTTCCCACATAGGATGTTTGGGATTGCTATAAGATGACATTCACTGAGCTCAAAACCAAAAATCTGGTATCATCAAGTTGTCATTCACGCATTCTCATGCAGGATTTATGCTTCCTTCAGAAAACTTTTTGGGTGAACAGAATTAGTGAGAAAGCAGATGAGGTGGCATTACGGTCAGAAAGAGTAGATAACACAGGTTTGCTGAAGGAGTACTTTCCCAATATGATCAAATGAAAAAATGCTTATTTTTTCTTTTTGGATAATTACTCAGAAGCATGAGTAAGCAAAAAAAAAAAAATTTTTTTTAATAAGAAAGCTCACTTTCAATGGTGGAAAAAAGAATTAGAGCAAACTATCATACATGTAAAGTTATAAGATGCAAATTAGAAGGCCATTCAGTGTCTGAGACAGGAAACAGAAGTTAACAGTGAAGTAGTGTATCAGTAATGATACAAAAAGTATGGTCCTAATTGATCAGAAAATCACACAGTGCAGAAAAGAAGAGGAGAAAGCTGTTGAGGGGAAGTAAAAGAAGAAGAGCATGGCACATGATTGTGTCATCAGTGAGTAAGACTTGGTGTTTCAATTATGTAACTGGGTTTAACAGGTAAGTTTTGAGTTATAAACTATAGTAGCAAACCCCCCGTTATCATGAGTTCCCTGGCATAGTCTTGGTGTTACCACGTACCATAGAATAGGAAGAACAATTCGTGGCTAGAGAATGAACCAAAGCCACTTACCCAATCTGTAAAAACAAGCTAACCTGTTCAGCAGAATAAACCCAGACATACTAATAATTTGTCCAGTTATTTTAATTGACATTTAATTCACCCTATTACTCATAATTTTTTTTCCAATCTTAAACCATTTTCTGGTAAATTTGATAGCACTTCAACCTTCTCAGAAATCCACTACACTTCCCACACTCTACTTTTCTGAGATACGTCACTTAGTCTCACAAGTCAATAACCTAAGAATTATCATTGACTACACTCTCCCAAGTATTTACTGGCAGGTTAGGTCTAAAAACTAAGCATCCTTTCCATGTAACATTTCCACAACTTAGGCTCTTCTATCTTTACAGCTAGCTAAAACTCTTCAAAAAGACTGCTGTCTCTCATGTCAGCCCCTAAGAAACTTCCCACCCCAGCCTTGTCCAGCTTGACCTGCTCATATCTATGAAGTATATTATTCCAGCATTTTGTCTTTATCTCTCATTTTGACTGGTAACCTTCCTTTCATTAGCACACCACTGACCTTCACTCCTTATGATATCAAATATCTTTTCATTCAAGGGCTTTCATGGCCTAACTCAAGCACAGACAAGCTTGCTGACCCTTAAGCCAGAGGGCTAGGACTCACCATATCCCTCAGAGACCTGAGCTGAGAAAGGTCATAGTTCTATAGAGCTGACAGTGGCTCCCCAGAAGACCCACAATTCTGTCTGTGGTTTGGGGTTAAGCTGGGTATTAACACATGGTGCCAATTTCGGAAGTCCTTGTTGGCTTTCTCCCACAGAGAGAACCTGAGAATGCTCAACAGTCTGGTCCACCACAGCCCTGGTGACACGACATAGACCTAGAATGGAAGCCATGTTTCAATAGCTTGAGAAATGCATGTAGTCTGTTTGCTTCCCTAGAGTAACTTTATACTCAATATCATAAAGTCATTGAAATTTCAACAAATTGCTAGACTGTCATATAATCCTGCTAATGCTACTTATCACATGACAAGTATTTTTTCTTAGTTTTTCCCTTTCTGCATGTAATCCTCATCTTTTACTTCAAATTTCCACAACTGTTTGGAATTTACATTTACTTTGTCCAGTATATGTGCAGGACCTGGCACAGAAGACATTGAGGTTCCAGGAGAGAGTGTCTCCAATAATTTAAACACTTACCTACTGCTGGCATTTTCATCAGGATGCCTTACCATTTAAACTCCAGAATATTTCCTCAAACAGCTTTCTGCATGGATCTCTTATGATTACACTGTATAAAGCGTGTGTGGACATTTCCTCAATAAAAATGCTTAAGTAGGAGGTATTTGCTGTTCTAAAGCAGCATGAGCTTGGTTCACACTTCTTTATACCCACACAGGTTCTTTCAGTTGCTGTTGCTTTCCTATGGAATACCACTGTTACTTTCCTTTTAGTCTAAACCTGCCCAAAACATCTTTGTAGTGGTTGAAAATGCCATAAGAAGATGGCACAGCCCTTGCTATTTATAGAGTAGGAACCCTAGCAGACTACTGCCACAGGGAGTAGGTGTGGCAGCACCTACAACCTAAAACAGCACCTTCCCAAACGCTATGACAGGACAAGCAGATTATCCTGGAAGGAAGAGGTTACAAATATGAGCTGTGAATGCTGATAGGAGCTGTGTGCTGAATTAGGTTGTTAAGCAATTGCATTTCTACCTCGGGGAAAAGGCTGGCAAAGGCTGTCAGCAGAGAGCTTACACCAGTGCTATCCACACACAAAGGAGTCCATCACACTGAGATGTCTGGAGTTGCCCTATGCTATAGAAATAGATTATAGTGAAGAGCTTAAATCTACTACATAAAGCTTTTCATGGCCTTTAGCTCACTTCAGTTTCCCGCTGTTGTCTTCAGCTTTTATGCTTCCCCTATGTCTCAGAGCAGACAGGAGATATTTTGCTTGCAGGCACTCAGCTCCCAGATTGGTGTTTATAGAGCACTGGCAACTTCCACAAGGCATTTCAGGAGAAGAAATTAAAAAAAAAAAAAAAGGAAATGGATTTTTCCCTACTATCCATTACTGCCTGGATGATAATAGCTTTATTTTGCCAATGGTTGAGAATCTCCTGGAAGGAAATTAGTTCCCTCATTATTTTAATGTAATTTAAGTGCACTCAGTGCCTTGCAAAGGCACTTGACACCTCACAGGAGCAGATGCTAAATGCTCAGTACATTAAACATCTGACTGTTACCCTCAACCCTTTTGAAATTGGGGTTATTTAAAATGCCACATGCTGCTGCTCAAATATCGGTAACTCTTCTCTTGACCTCTTCTGAATAATATAAATAACTCATTAATCATCACTTAGTTATCTTCTGTAAATAACAATGCATGAGACAAATACTTATCTTGAACTTTTTATGTAAACAATATTCTCTCAGGAACTTGCAGCAATTTACTACAATCTAATTTGGCAACAAAAAGATATTCCATTTAAAGCTTAGTAAGTAGCTTCACAAAACTGTCCAGGTAGTTCTGAGTTTTTCCAAGCAAAACAGAAATTTTTCACTGCTAGACTCAGCTTTTTTTTCATTGTAGATGGAAGAAGTATTGAGGACGCACTAATAACGTATTTTCAGAAATCTTTCCTTTTCCATAGAGGAAACAGCTGACACTGAAGGTTTCTTTAATGTTTGGTATGTATTTGGAGACAGTGGTTTATTGGTATACAAAGCATCTATAAACACACTCCTGTGGTATTCAAGAGGGCAGTAGGAACGAAATAAACTCTAATTTTCCCAAATTAGAAGCAGCCAGACTCTGCTCTCAGCTACACTTCTGCTTGGAAGGCAAGGTATAGAACATGAGGAAGTGCTTATGTTGTTTTGTCCAGAAAGTACCTTGGAAGTTTTCCTTTGTGGACTTTTACTTGGATGAGTATGAAAAATCATAAATCACAAAACCCACAAAGAGCAATAGGTTCCCGCACATTAATCAGTGCATCAATATGTCAATAAACATATGAGGCTGTGGAAATTTACAGGAATTTGCAGACCTTAAACCGTCTGAAAAAACTTCAACGCATTAACCTACTGCGCCACCTAGCCTTATTTGGAGGGCATTTTCCCCTGGAGTCTGTTGTCATGCAATAGCATACCAATCAAGAAGTGTATTTAAAACTCAAGTACACAGTGAAGTACTTCTACGGGTAAAACACTCTAATATGAGCGTGATACTTTCTAGCTTGTGTTTCTTGTCTTGAAAGGCTTTATAGGTAAATCACAAAAAGCTACCCTTTCAGAAAAAGACTTGATCTGCAAACCACAGTACACATGTCAGCAGAGAGAAAACCATCACACTGCCAAGTGGCACAAGCGTAACCTGTGCAAACACGCCCTATATCAGCAGAAAAGATACCAGCTTGCATCACTTCTTTTTCTCAGGGAAGCAGTGTGAACAGGAAAGACAAAAGAACTCTTTTGTCCTGGTTTTGTCAGGGATAAGAGTTAGGTTCTTCTCCGTAGCTGATACAGTGATGTGTTTTGGGTTCGGTAGGAGAATAATGTCGTAACACACTGATGTTTTGGTCTCTGCTAAGTCGTGTTTATTCTAACTCAGTGACTTTTTTTTTGTGTGCCTCATGCTCTGCCAGTGAGGAGGTACACAAAAGAGCTGGGAGGGAGCACGCCCGTGACAGGTAACCTGAACTGGCCAAGTGATATTCCACACCTTAGAATGCCATCTCCAGAATATAAAAGAGGGAGTTATCTGGAAGCAGGGCTGATCTGAGTGTGGGGACAGGGACTGGCATCGGTCAGTTTCCTTGAGTTTTATTTTTTTCCTTTTTTATCACTATTATTATTTACTGTAATTATTATTTACTGTAATTATTATATTTTACTTCTGTATCAATTATTAAACTGTTGTTATCTCAGCCTAAAAGTTTTAGTTTTGATTCTCCTTCCCACTCCACTGGGGGAGGGGGATGAGTGAGAGGCTGCGTGGTGCCAAGGTGCCAGCTGGGGTTATACCATCACAAAGTTCCATCTCCAGGAGAGGCTTTGCTGATACAACATTAGGGCTGGAATAGCTGGTGTTGGAATGCCCACAACACCCTGAGGCATGGACAATACTTGTGAGAATGCCCATGAACAGCTCTAATGACATTTTATTTGGGCTGCTCCTTCCAAAGTCTGCCTCCTCCCTACTTAATGGTCATTAACTGGCACTATCAACCACAACCAAACTCCCAGCACTCCATGCAGTGTCTGATTGCTTGGTGCTCTTAGTCCACTACTCCAGGATGTGCTTCTAATGCCTCCTCTTCCACAAGCCAGACTTCATCAGCCTCACCTAGATGCACTGTGCAACATAACACTGTGTTTGGCATAGAATCTTTTATTCTGTGTGCCAGATACTGCACTAAATTCCAGCCATCAAACTGCTGAGTCTAAGCACACAAAGAATCAAAGGTGCAATTTTCTTTAAATAATATAGCCAGCCTTTTATACATTACATCATGCATTCACATTATGTCATCTATTTTTAATTAATTATTAATTTCTAATTGATTAATTATCTTATTTGTTTACTAAATACACACTCAGGTTTCAACTAGTGGCACTATTCACGGTGTATAGATTAAATTTGAGCATCTCAGCTCAGAAATAGTACATGACACTAACATATTTAAAATTTCAAGAACTCTTGCCCACCACTTTGTTCTTTCTTTAAATTTCATACACTTCGTATTTTGGTGGAATAGGAAAAAATAACTCATTATGAGGAGAGGCTGAGGGAGCTGGGGTTGTTTAGTCTGGAGAAGAGGAGGCTCAGGGGTGACCTCATCACTCTCTACAACTCCCTGAGAGGAGGTTGTAGCCAGGTGGGGGTCGGTCTCTTCTCCCAGACAATCAGCAGCAGGATAAGAGAGCATGGACTTAAGCTCTGCCAGGGGAGGTTTAGGTTGGATATTAGAAAGAAGTTCTTTACAGAGAGAGTGATCAGGCATTGGAATGGCCTGCCCAGAGAGGTGGTGGATTCACCATCCCTGGAGGTTTTTAAGATGAGGCTGGATGTGGCACTGAGTGCCATGATCTAGTGATCACAGTGGGGTTGGATCAAGGGTTGGACTTGATGATCTCAGAGGTCTCTTCCAACTCAGTTAATTCTATGATTCTATTGATTCTCACTGGTGGGAGTTTGAATTTCTGCTTCTGGCACATCCACATACCACCCAGCACTTCTCATTTTTCCAAGAAATGCATTAGGTTTGTCATCCAGCATGTTTCAAAACTTTGTAAGGAATCCTGATTGTTGGTGAGGAATCCTGAGTTACACCTGAGAAAGTCTACCTCCTCTTTCAGAGTTTGATTCTGCTTCCCATGGACTTTCTACTGAAGAAAATTTTCAGTAATGAGAATGTTGAATGCAGGAATTCAAAACAAGACATGGCAAAACAAACTTTTTTTTTTTTTTTCATTTGCGTCACCAAGCCCTGTCTGAATTCTTTTTATTGACTACTGTGAACTGACAAATAAGCAGGTATATAATAGTAGAGTTACCATTTGAAGATGTTACTGCTAACTTTTTATTCTGCTGAAAAACTCAGTTGGGTTAAAATTTTCTATGACAGTTGATCACTTTAGGCTTCTGTGTGTTTTCTTAAATTTCAGTCCAAGTGAATTAGCAGTTTCTGGTAATCGTATTTAATGCAAGCCTGTAGACTGTTCAGAGCTGTTCCACCACCCACAATGCTTGATACAGTGGAAATCCCTATACTCATTTTAAATAACTAGCAGAGAAGCTTGAAAACCATTTGGTTGCAGTAGCCCATGGAAGCTTCTAGTTCAGATCAGTCAATTCAGTGTAGACATATCTTGAAAGTCTGTGTAAACCAACTAATTGTCTTATGGGCTAGAACACTATAGTGTTAATTCAGGAAGGTGGAACATCTATGAAAAAACCTATTTTTTGTAGCAAGGCAACACTCACTCTGTCAGAAATAGTCCTTTGCCTCAGTCTCATTTGTTTATCTGGCAGAGAACCATGCCTGACCTTCATCATGTCAGTGCTTTATTGCATTCGAGAACTCAGGAAAGGTTGTGGGTTAGTCCCATGCTACCAGAGGGACTTTTTTCAGACAAGTAACCTATGTGTCATCTCTTGCTAGCTGTTATCTCCAACTGGCATGCTGGATTTTGCAGTCCGTACACTGATGTGATTTCTCCATCAGAAAAGGGGCAGAAAACTTCACATATATTCTTACACATCAGAGTGAAGGTCCATAGCACAGCAAAAATCCATAGGGAATATTCTTATCCTCCTTCTGAATATGCCCAACTCCATTACCCAATCACTCAAAACAGGCTGTTGCACCTGGACGTGAGAAATTAGTACTGTATGCACGTCCTGAATAAGTGATGTCTAATATAACCATAAAGGTCCTCAAGTAGCCCTTCTACCACTACAACTAATGCCCTGATCACATAGGCAGTAATACTGTGTCCCTTTTTCATCCTGGCAAACTTTCTTACTGGAAAAAAAAAAAAAAAAACAAACTGAATACAGCATACTTCAATATACAACAGTGAGCAGCTACTTTGTTCCAGCACACCACGCTGTTTACTCTTCTATCCTGAAATGTTTCATCACCCTCTTCATGTTTTCTTAGTCCAATTCTCCAAATACAGAATGAATTTCAATCCTTGACTCTCACGTAGGCTAATGTTTGCTCTTTATGTCTCTTCCTCTAGTTTTCCACAAGGTGGAAGCAAAGAGTTTCTTTTGAGAAAAATTGATCTGAAAATATGACTGTAATATGTCTCACATTTGGGACACGGAGAGTGCATGGTTTTGAGTTTACCCTGCTTTGGATGAGCCTGGATGCTACACAATTACATATCGAGGCTCTCAGGCTGAAGCTAATTTCCCCTCTGGAATTCCATCTAGCTATCCATTAACCTGAAAGTCTGAATACACTCGGCCTCTGCATTCAAATTCCTTGAAGAACTAGACTTCACATGCAGAGAATCGTTACAGTGTGAGGGGCGTGCAGCTGCAGAATTGCTTTTGGGGTCAATAACTATGTGTGGGGATTCCCAGGAAGTTAATTTCTCAGAGTATGACTACCTCATGTTGCATAGGATTGTCCCTCTCAGAAAGATGTTTAAGACACCTTCTTTTAAAATGTTACGGCTCAGAGCCCTTTTATAATAGTCTACTGACTAGAGCGCTCAACCTGAAAGTAAAGAGAAGGATTCAATTCTCTCTTCAGCTGGAAGTGGTTCAAATGCATGCTTGGAACGACCTCAGATATATAAACAGTACTTAATTTAATTAATTATTAAAAAGAATTTAACAGATTTAACAGTAGTGTAAATGGATACAGTCACTGCCCTCCAGCTAAAAGTTGTCACCATTTGAAAAGACACAGAAGCGTGGGAGTTGGAGAGGCAGACTTCTTGTGCCTTATCCAATCCAGTGGGAAAGAATAGTTCTGGGACATGATCAGGTTGGAATTTATCTACTCAGAGAAGTACCTAGAACTTTTAAAAGTTCTTGGAAGGGGCTGGTCTCTAAACCGCAAACAACCTCAGCGATAACTAAGTGCACTCAGGACGCACCTGCAAAACAAGGGCAGGCAATTGCATCATTCCTCCCTCCTACATTTTGTGAGAGAGTTCACGCTGGTACCAAGGAATTCTAGCTTGACTCCAAGCTCAGGGCCTATTGAGAAGCAAAGAATATTAGCTCATTGCAACACTAATATGGCTTTACAGTTTCAATGAATCCTCTGCAGCTGTGGGATGACCAAAATTACTCCCAGAGAAACTCCATGAATACTGCTGAAAATCTCTTGGCATTCTGCCCTAAAAAGTACATCTGAAATTGTTCAGTCCAGTGCAGTTCAGCTATGGGAAATTTTAAGAAAAAGTTCTGCGACTTGGGATGTGGGTGTGATTCATCCTGCTTTGGGCATAAAGACAGCACTTTCACACTACCTTAAATATTCATTTACAACTGAAAGAACTTCAGATTTTTTTCATAAAAATCACTGGCTTTTAAAAAGAGAATCAACATCTCTAGTAAACTGTCCAGAAACCCATGCATACGATCATTAGCTAACTGGAATCAGAAACTCTTGAAATATGTACTAACATTTCTGCTTTACTTTAAGTAACATAGTAAAGGAAAGTCCTTCCTTGCATTGTTTAATAAGGAATGCTTACCTACCCCATTTTTCTTGTTACAAGTCTTGGATAGTACCCAACAGAGGGAATTAACTTTTGTACATTATGTTTGCAGATTTTTTTTATTTTCCTTTGAAATGGTCCTGTTAGCATAGATAGCATTGTTCCAGTGGCTTCCTTTCTTCCTGAAGGATGGATGAATAAGAAAATTACCTTTTTATTACTCATAAGGGGCAGATTTAATGCACTGTATAATTCAGTATGGGTAAAGATTACTAGTATACAATATCAGTGGTAATTTTGTAAATGATGCAAGTAGATTACAAGAACATTTTTGAACACAGATCTCAATAAAAACAAATCAGTTTTTGATGCCAAGAAGACCAAAAAATGATGTATGAAAGGGGAAATATTCTATTTTAGGTACAGCTGATGCTAAAATATCAAACATAAAGAACTATTGTCAAAAGTATCAGCAAAAGTGGATTTATTGAAACTTGTAAAAGTGCAACTTTTACAAAAAAATTCAACAAGGTTTACTGTATTACTTACTGCACAAAGAATCTAACAATGACTCAAAGCTGCCAATAGAAAAATCAGAGGAGCCAAGACAGAAAGCTTAGTGTGCTATAATACCAGGTAATGCATGGTATCTGTCACTTACCAAAGACCTGCAGTTGGTGGGAAGTCTCTCTGCCTTGAGGAGCAATCATGAGAGGTGTCCCAGCTCAAAGGGAGATTCCATGCAGCCAGTTGCTCAGCAGGGAGAGCTCAAAAGATGCTCAGTTAGGCCGTCATATTCATGGAATAAAGTTGTTGGCTTGTAGCCAAACTGCAAGCAATGGGATGGGTATGCATGAGACTTCTTGCATCCACAACATCCACAACTTTCCTTGTTCCTTGACAAAGGAATTTTAGAAAAGTCACCTGCTATTAATGTGTTATTCACAGATCAGTGATCCAAGTTCATATGCACCAGTGCTCATCCGCGTCACTCCGTTCCTTTGTGGATTTTCAGAGAACAGATTGGAACTACAGAAGTTCCTGGCCTAGTTATGGCTTAGGCTGTTACCCCCTTTTGGAGCCTGTACTAGCTATCCCTAGTCTGGTTGAAGAGTTGAGTGTATCTGTCAAACTCAGCCAGTTTGTCCAGGTGCTTTCAGCCAGGCACAGAGACTCTATAAGAAGAATACACATAATTCAAAATAAATCAGTTAGTTACTGGCTAACAGAGAGAAGAGCTGGGTAGAGTTTAATAAGCTACCAGACAAAGCATTAGTATATTTGCCACTCATGTTAAGCTATCCAAGAAGTCCTTGCTGGGCAGGCAGGCATGAGTCAAAAGGGAAGGAGCCACTATTCATCTATCCATGGCTCTCTGGAAAGGAAACCCAACACTGCCAACCTGCAATCCTCCACCAGCTGCACCAACATTGACAATATAACATAAGGATTGACAACAAGTTCCCAGTTAGACTGGCTAGCTTGACAAGGCTTCTCCAGGTGATTTTTACCTTTGTGATTTTATACCTTTCCATGCTGGTATTTTCCCTCTGAAACCTCTGAACATCAACATCTCACGTCAGCAGCCCAACTTTCAAATTTCTCTACTGATGGCAGACTTTCATACCTGTCTGGATCAAGATTATGCAGCTGTGTCATATCAGAGATGACATGTACACAGACAACTCAGCACCTAGGAGAGGTGGGGTAAAATTCAGAGCTGTGGTTACAAAGAAGGAGTGTGCCAGGTTGGACTAGATGTCTTCTAGGCCCTTCCAAACTACAAAGCTATGATTTGGTATATAGAGAACTTTGGTATCTAATTTTAGATTCTGTAGATTCTGTGGTACTTGACACATTGTGTGTGCTGCCAGGCTCTTTTGTGGATTTACCTTTGTTCTTCTCTTTCTACTTCAGTTTTCTCTTCTCAAACATGAGAAACTTGGTAACCTGCATTTTGAAACACTTTATGACTAGGCATGAAATTCCTTACAGACATTATTCAATAACTTATTAGGGGTTCTGGGTACTAATTAATACCTTGAACATTATTTCTAGATAGCAGTGAATTCATACATTCATAAGTAAGCATTCGAAGAGTATGCTAACGCATTGTTTATTCTGGATCTTATGGATCCTGTGGATCACTGTGAAAGCAGTATCAGAGTCTATCACTGCTACCCAAAAAGAGAGGCAAGAGAGAGCCACAGCAGAGTCAAAATGATTCAGAAAATGTTAAATATATAAATGGATTTTAACAGGTATCTCCACTAGAGGTGTAAAAGAAAAATATTTTCAAACACAGATGAGAGTGCTCAAAGCAGAAAAATGAGATAATACATTACCTTTAAAATAGTATGTGCAAAAATTTTCTAACTCGTTTTATGTATTGCATATCATTCAAATCCCACTTCCAAATATACAGCTGATACATTTTCAGGAAGCTTCGCCAATTATACTACCCATAAATACTAGAGAAAAGAACTTACTAGCATATTGAAGAGAACTGTTAACCAACATAAGAGAAAAAAAAAGGCAAAAATTTTGGCATCCCATTTTAGATATCTGTGATTTGCATTTTCAGTAAAACTAAGCAGTTAGATGACCTTTCAAGTGCATACTGCTCTGAGTCCTGACACAACAGTAAATGTCCTGTCGTGGTGCCTCTAGACCAGCATGCAGGCAATGAAAAATGAGTAACTAGTGACCCTCTGTGAAAAGTTCAGTTTACATGACTCACACAAGATGCACAGGAACTCTTGAAGCAATAGACACAATTCTCCAGAATAAGGCTCTGAAGAACAGAACTATCCTTTGTTTGAGTAGAAATAACTTGTTTGAGTAGAAAGCAAAATCTCATAAGAAAATGGAATACCTGACTAAGAAGCAGGGTGTTACTTGACAGAGTGAAGTATGAGAAATCACTGCAATAAAATGTGGTAGGGAACAATTGGCTAGACAGCAATTCAGAAGAGAAGGGTCAAGGTGCTAAAGTCGTTCACAAGCAATGTGTAAGTGAGCCACACTACACTATTACAAAAAAAAAAAATGGCAAATTACATATTGGGAGCTACAAAAAGTAATATAGCCTATAAGGCTGAACTTTGCACATCACATCTTCCTGACCAAAAGCAACCAAGCTTCAAGAATACGTGATAATCCAAAAGAAAGTAAGGAAAGCAGTATCCTAATAAGTATGCTACATTTAACCTATAAACATAGCTTAGGAAAAAGAAAATAAAACACAGAACACCTCTTTCATGTAGAAGTGCTACAAACTGGAGAAACCTTTACCATGAACACCCTGGCAAGGATAAGCAACAGCTTTACGCAAAACTTTCTTGTGTCACACTGTACCTCCCTGACTAAGACCAGTCAGCTGGGGACCCTCAGATGAAGGGCAGGGCAACAGATACAGTCAATTCCTGGTCTCCCTTGATGCTTTATGTGATATTGGGAGTGAAGAGTTTAACCTTACTCAACGTGGTTTCTGAGAGAGATTCCATGCGATAGCTGCATGCGGGAATGTGGAGCTGCACCAGATTGGTTATGACCCCGAGCCCCTCTGCAAGTACCAGGACACCTCCTCCTCACCCCGTTTGCCTTCGTGGCCAAAGGGACCGCTCCAGCCTCCCGGAGCCAGACCAGGGAGACACAGGTACCTCGGGCCACGACACCAGAGATGAAGGAGCCTTGGAGACATCATTCCTGCCTGCGGTTTCTGTCTGCTGGGAACTTGAAGGGTTGGGGAAGTGTCCATTCTCTGCCCCTCGCGGCTACCCCTGCCTGTCCCCCTGTCCCTGTTCGGCTCCCCCTCCGGCTCCCCGCCCGGACCCTGCAGCCCCTCCAAGCCCCGTGGGCACCACGGGCGCCTGGAGGAGGGGACGGAGGGCAGCCCGTATCCTGCCCTCGGGAAGCCAGCCAAAGGAATAGGCCGCTCTTCCCGGAGAAACGGGGAGGGAAATTCCCGAAGCCCAGCTCACCCGGCTCGGCGAGGTGGGAGGAGGCACCGCCCTACCCGGGGAGGGGCGGCCGAGCCGCTTCCCGGCACTGCCCGAGGGGCCGGCGCGTCCCGGCTCGGGGCGTCCCGTCTATGCCCGGTCCCGAGGTGGCTGCGCTCGGCTGCAGGTGAGTGATGCCGGTGTTCCCTCTCCCTCGTTCCCTCAGCAAAGCCCCACTCCTCTCCCCTGCCCTCCCTCGGAGGTCCCGTCCGCCCCCGGCGAGCTCCGCTCACCCTGCCCCGCCGAGGAACACCCACCTTTCCACCGCGGCGCTTGTTTTGAAACGCGCTGTGGACTATCTGCTTTGAATTTTAGCCCTTCTGGTGCCCGCTAGGCCCTCTCCACCCTTTGCTCTTCCTTCAGCCCGTGTTCTCCAGGCACCCCTCGACACGAGTGGGTGGGCTTGAGTGCGGGGAGCCGAAATTTCATCCTCCCGAGAACCCGCCAGTATCATCACACACCGGTGAATTTAAGGCCGTTTATGACCGCCTAGCCTTTTATACTTTCAAGATGTCACTGCTTAGCTGCAGCTTAAAAGCTCCTGAATTGACCTGAGCAAAAATTACTTAGGTGAGGTATCTCGTGGGACGAGGATGCTAGACCGGCCAGGTGATTAGGTTTGGTTTTAACATCTCCTGTTCCTGCTGATTCAGTAAGACTTCCGGACCTTTAAATCCGGCATCATACAGAGAAAAATTCTTGCTCTTAATTTCTTTTAAGCTGCTGAAATCCATTGTTTAATTTCAAAATCATTGGAGTAAGTGAGAAAACATCATAAATTCTAGTCTGGTTCCTGATTTTTTAGAGTTTGACTTTTTTTTTTTTACACATTTTTTTTTCCTTAAAACTTTTTTGGCATAACCTTTTTATTTCTCTTTCTATCTAAATATTGCATGCCTAGACAAGTCCCTACTCCAGGACAGTAAACTAGATCCTAACAGAGGTAAGAGTAGATGATGCCTGAAAAACACGGTAAAATTATTTTTCCTGTTGTATGAGTCATGCCACCATGTTATGTGATTCTTTCTCTACAATTCTTAACATTCTTTTTCTGATAGAGCAGGAGAAGAGTAGTTTTACACAGTTTGTTAATTGCTTCAGTTTTAGACCCCATTTTTCCCCCATTTTAACTTTTTTGGCTCTTTTGTTCAGATTCTAGTCTTTGTGGGACCACGAAGAACGTGTTTTCTTACTTTGGCAAAGCTTTTTAGAAAATCAACAGAATGCAATTAAGAGCTTTCTGTTTACCAAAACACAGGAAATAAAGCTACCTCTAAGTGGTCAAATTATTACGCACATATCAGACCTTAATTATAGAAGCAACTTTCTTCCATGTGCAGCTTTTTAAACTTCTTGCTCACCCATTAGATTTCAAAGGCTTATCAGGAGCTTTAATTGTGTTATGCATAGATGTATTTTGTGCACTAAGTGTAACTGAAAACATCTTTAAAAGAAGAAGGTAAGTACAAGGACTAATGAAAGGATTAATCCACTTTAGAATGTGGTATCTCAGCTGTTGCCTTTTTTCTTTTTCATAACTGTTGAAAAGCAGATACTCTATAAAAGTGTGATGTTTATTTTGAAGAGGGTTCTATTTAGTTGTAGGATGTTTTAGCAGATGTTACTTTACCAACTCTCCCTAGGTTCCTGATGGTTAGACACTGCTCCCTCTTTCAGTTAAAGCTGCCTGAGCTGGATGTCAGGTCTGCACTGCTGATTTTGCAAAGGATATACTGGGAATGGCAGGAATCAGGAGAGTGGAGGCACACTATTTTGTAGGGTCTTTTACAAATCACTGATTTGGGACGTTCTGGTCCTTCTGAAAGATACCTAGTTATCTGTTTATTTAAGAGGAAAAGAAACACATCAGGAGGGTAAGTTAATCTACTGGACAGGCTTACTTTCTAGGGGTGCCTGTTTGGAACCTATGGAAAGAGCTTATTAGGTTTTGGCACTTAAATGTCACTCAAATGTTATCAATCTTGTGTAGTAGGAACTTGGATTGTGATTCCTATCCTCATGAAATAGAGGAAGTTAAAACACAAGATGAACTGTGGATTTATATAAATCCAAATTAGTGTTATTACTGTAGTTGCCCCACTGACAGTCTTCTTCCTTGTCTGGTTTAGAAAAATTTGTTTGATCCATGGTGGTTATGATTTGATATCCCTATCTAATACTCTAGTACTTTAAATAGATTAAGTTTTTTGAAAGCTAGCCACCGAAAAAATTTCTTTTCCCAGGCTGTGTAGAGGCTGTGGTTCATTTAAGGATATGGCTTGTGTTGTTATGGCCTTGTTACAGCAGCTGTTTTAAATAAGCAAAGCAAGGGGCACTGAGAAAGGAAAGTTGTATGAAATATGATTTGAAATATGTGCCTGTAGGAAGATTGCTACAAAACAGATTAACTCTGCAGTCAGCTATGACTAGATGTTCACAGGAGGGGCTTCCTTTCCATACACATCCAGGTATGCCAGGTACTGCAGCAGTGTGTGCATCATATGGCTCCAACTCCCAGCCAATGACCCCTGGACACTGCAAGCCTGATATTGTAAGAAGTTTCAGTTGAATTTTGGTTCTTCAAATACTTCAAAGAGGGGTTTGATGAAATGTTTATCTTAGGTGTGTCTCACAGATGAATAATGAGAATTTCTTTTTCCTCTCATCTCTGGCATCACAAAAGCATTGGCCTCGACAGGACCACAGGGATCAGCTAAGCCAGACTTTTGCTCTGAATAAGAAATAGATAACATGGAGATATTTATTTAAAATATTCACAGACTTTAGGATATTTCATTTACTCACAGGTAATTTGCTTCTAATTCTTGCTGTCTCTACTTCTTGAGTGATTCTTCTTTAATTGTCAGGTCTCTGAACAATTCCTGTTGCTTCTGAATATTATTGCAATTTCTGTCAGATCTCCAAAATGGTTCTGTTCTGTTGAAGGATCTGTCAGTGCTGATTAATTTCAAGTTAGGCTAGGGAGACCTGAATCCATCTGTATCTAAAGTTTTGCCACACTCCAGGTTACATTTTCCAACAGGAAGAATTACCAATAGACTATACAGTCATGATTTTAAAAAAATCTATCAGTAATTTAGGCTACAGACTGATGAAACCAAATAGGTCTGCTTTATTTCCCCCACAGATTTTTAATTTATGAAAGGGGAAAGAATATAGAGTAAAATGAAAGATTCATTGCTCAGCCAACTTCTGTAGGTCTAACAGATCATTTTGTGCCCAGCTGACTTCAGTTTGCAACTTAGTGCTATCCCCCATTTTATAGATAATTTCTCAATGTGTCTCAATAACCAGGTTCACAGAAAATAGAGCTGTAATTAGTTTGGCTGTTGATGGCAGCGGATTGGAGCTTAGTGATTATTTCCTTCTATTTGGCACATATGAGACAATGTCTAAATTACTGTGTGCAGTTTTGGGCTCACTGTACAAAGAAGGCTGAAAGGACAGAGCTAAGATTTTTGCAGAGGTGTGCAGCAAAAGGGCAAAGGAAATGGGTGCAAATTGCACCAAGGAAAATATAAGGAGAAATATGAATATAAGAAGAATATAAAAAGATATTCTCTTTAAATGAACATAAGGAGAAAATGAATGTTTGAATATGAGGAGAAAAAACCCTCACAGGGAGGGTGGTGAAGCACTAGAGCAAGTCACCCAAGGGAAGCTGTGGAATCTCCATTCCTGGAGTTCTTGAAAATCAATTGGACAAACTGCTCTGCGATTTTGTGATAGGCTGAAAAATGCCTTTCCAAAATTATCTCAATGACAAAAGTAGCTAGAAAGGAAATAAAGTATTCAAATAATGTGTTTTCAGACAATATTCAGAATTGCTGACAAAGAGGTTCTTGCTCTTATCTGCAATTCATGGACCAAAGTACACATATATTTCAGGTTGGAGCATGGTGACAAAACATATCTTCTCTTAGGCTTAAAAGGAAAGAGTCACCAGTAATTAATTCTCAGATTAACAGTGGCAGAATGGTGTGATATTCATATCTTTTCAGACTGGCCCCTTTCAGGGTGATGAATTGCTTAGACACTTAACCTTCCCTGGCTACCTGTCTTCCTTCCCTTTGTTGTTCAATTATTTTCGCTTTTGGCAAGGATGTTGGTAATTTACTATCATCATGTTGTTGTTGCTGTTTTGATGAAATTGATAATGTATTTTATAAAACTGTAACCAAGACACAGATTTTTAAACTATTATTTTATAAAAGTACTTAATTATTCATAAGAGAGAATAAGTGCTTGATATTAGTTGGTGGTAAATGTGATGTGTGATTAATTTGTTAGTTGCAGGCAGATGCTTCTGCATAAAGATGATGTAATGCAAAATATTACTCATATTTCTGTTACCATATTTCTTTTTTCCTAAGTAATGTTTCATTTATTTAAATTAACTTCATATTCTCTTTTGTTAGTGAATTCTAGGACTTCCGTGATGACAACTGGTTTATTGCCTACAATTGCACATATTACCACTATTTATTTATTATGCAGTTTTAAACTAGAATAATAACATACTGAATAGTGAAAACCATTGGTATAATCCAAAATATGTTTATATTTTGGTAATAATTTATTATATTACACTGCCCTTTAGTAGCATAAGACATTTTCACCAGTAAAAGTGATCTAGACAGTGTCATTTGTGAACTGACAGTGGAAATGACTGGAGCAAGATAGTTACACTAGACATTTGTTTCATAACAATAATGGAGAATGCCTCTTAAAAGTGTAAAGGAGTTTAGATTTGTTTTCTAAATAGGATGTAATTTAAACAAATAGTCTAGTATGTCATTACTTCCACCGCACTTTCCCACTGTATTTGCTGTCGAATTTAAATGATGCCTAATAAATATGGCAAATTTTGTGTATCTAATCCCAAAGATGTTTACAAAATTACAAGTCCTGTGGGGCCAGCTTTTCATCATGCTCATATAATAAACTCAGAAGATATATTGCTGAATCTAACTGACCACCCTTGTGTTAAATTGTTTTAGAGCAGAAGTCCCTTGACTTCAAGGCAGTTGTATTTTCACTGTTTTTCCAAAGAAAAGAGGAAGGAAAAAAAATATTCAAGATTTGGGTTTGTGTCTCAATATTAATGTCAAACAATTCAAAAGAATAACAATCTACTAAAGAGCTATCAGAAGTTTTAACATAATCTGCTTTCGAAGGACTTTTTGTGTTACTCGCATTCTCTGCTCTGTGAGAGTCATTCTATCTTGTTTATTCCAGGAAAAAAATAACAAATTATTTTACCTTTAAGATATAAAATTTGATCACAAAAGACAAAAGAGTCTAAATTTAGAAAATCTAGGAAAAAAACATCAGATTTCCCTAAACCAGTTCTTGAAACAGTCTGTTAGTTGCATGTGAATTAGGTCTAACTTCTCAAAAATATTGTGATTCTTCATACATGTTGATTTTAGTGTTATTTAAATACTTTTGAGGATATTGGTGTAATGGCAAGAAAGACTGCAGAAGCTTATACATCGGGCAAGGCAGCAGTCACACGTTAAGTGCAGGGCCCTCAATGTGAAGCATTTGAACTCACAAGGAGAATTTGGGGCATGCTGCAGCAAGGATGCCTGCTGTGTATATTGAACGCTGGGTTACAGTGCTGCATGCAGGACTCTTCTACACAGTGTTCATGGGACCTTTAAAAACACATTAAAAAAAAAAAAAGAAATTGGAATCTGCTGATCCTTTGGAGAAATTCAGAGCTTCTCAAAACTATTGAACGTAATTAAATTTGGTAAAGAGTCTATGGGTCTGAGGTATTAAATTGGAGGTTTTCTGCTAGGAATAAATTATGTGCTGAATTCCTGGCCCTTCTGAAATCAGTAAATGTTCTGTCCTCAGCTTTATTTTATGGGGACAGGTCATTCTGGTTATCTGCTGCTAACCATTTTCAACTTCTGTTATGGAAGCAGTGATAGAAGACTCACTTTATCAGTATTCTACACAGTTCCAGGAATGTAAAACATAGAAGTTTTAAGTTAAAGATAGCTATATCCATTGTCCTCTTCCTGTTGTTTGTACTCTGGTACCCTCTCTGCCTGAGATCTTTAACCATACTGCTGCTGAATTCTTTCCTCTCCTTTCTGCAGAGGGGAATTTGCAGGTGATTCATGTCTTCTGAGATCTGACATACAATCAGTCCTGCAGAACTGGGCTGTGCAAGTCAAACACAATTTCTTTCATTCTGTCAAAATATGAGTGTAAAAGCTGCAAAAGGAATGTTAGATAGAGCTCTGTGTTGCTTGAGATGACAGTCCTGGAATTTGCTAAGACTTTGATATGTGTATTTCAACTCCAGTTTAACTAAAGCCCTCCATATAGTGTCCTCCTTTTTTTCCTTGTTAGGATGGATAACTTGTTACCTGTGCAGGAGGAAAGCCAAAATATATCAGGAGAAATGTTTGTTTCAGTATTTCTTTGAAATAAGTGAATGGAAAACTTAGTTTAGTGATTTATTAGTTTAGATTAAATTGAACTTTTGACTATAGTGTTTCCCACTGTGCTCTAACCAGGTCCTAAAACCAAGAATGTTTTTTTTATTCCCTATCCTTCTTTGTCCATTCTTCCTGAATTTATCTTAAACTGCCTGGAGTTCATGTGATTAGGTTTTTATTTGTTCATTCTTAAATACAGTAATATTATCTAGTCTATTGTTTGGCATGCATTTCTTCTTAGAAAGAAAACAACAAACAAATAAATAAAAATGTCTTCTTTGCTGATAAGTCTTGTGCAGGAAAAAGTGGACAAAGGATGAATCACTTCACGGTTCTGGCACTGCTGCTCCCCCTACAGACTTGCTACGCTGCATACTCACAGCAAGGTAAATGTCTGAATGTTTGATTTTTTTTGTTTTTTATTTGAAACCAATCAACAGCAGTTTGAGGCTTTGGACTTGCTTACTTTTAAGTCTATGATTAAGCAACACTTAATAAATGATTCTCTTTTGTTAGATGGTGGAGCAACTTGTATTATTACCTTTTGTGACCCCATTATGCAAAATTGCCTGTTGAATCAATGACTTGCAAAGATACGAAGCCAAAGTGTATTTATTTATTTGCTTCCCCTCTCTCTTTTTTTGACTTTTTTTAATGATTCCATTAGAAGGGACAAAAAAAAAAAAAAAAAAAAAAAAAAAAAAAAAAAAAAAAAAAAGAAAGAAAGAAATTGACTTTTCTGTGACCGTGGTTAAGAAGGCAGACCTTACCTGGTTCTAGTCTACATTATGGAAGTTTTATTGCCTTAGTTAAGTTGGCGAAGAAGGAAGTGAGATGGTTTGTTTTTTGTTTTGTATAAATATATTTTTTATCATTCTGAAAGGGGTAATGTATCTGTTTCAGACATTTTACCTCTCTTCAGCCTTGAAATTTGTGTTTTCACACACCACTCACCCAAGGTGCCAGCTCTCCAGTTTTGAGACTTTATTACCTGTGCTCGTAGAGTGGCAAAACTTTGTAATGCAGGCAAGTCCAAACAGTTACTGCATTACAGTAACTTGGTCACTTGTTTTCACATGCAATTGTTCAGGAATAAAATTCGTCTCTGCTGTTAATCATTAAGCTATTCACGTAGTCTTGAGTTAGCTTTCAAGTTAAAACAAGTCTTAAAGAGGCCTTGATCATTTCAGTTGGCTAAGAGGGGAATATTATAACTGAATGCTACAAATGTTTCTACGTGTTAAAATTATGCTTTGAAATTCTTTCATACCCACGTTGTAACTCAATGGCCATCAGGATGTTGGATATAACTGTAACTATATTGTTTCTTCAGTCTGTTGGTACTGTGTGTAAGCTCTGACTGGTGATCTAGACTGTGTTATGCCAGCCTATGTGGAAAACAAAATTGTGTGGTGTCTGAGGTGGTATGTCGCATAGCTGAAAAGAGATAATGTTTTGTACAGATGGAAATAAAAAACAGAAACTACTGAGACCTTTCTAGTTTTTATCAAGTTAACTATATGTGGCAGGGGAAAATATTCTCCATTGTGGAAAAAAAGGAATAATATTTTAGTTTGGACAAAAAGAAGCAGATGTAGAGAAGACAGGAAGGTTCATCATCAATGCAATAGGCATAGTAGTAACACTTGCAATTAGAATTGGCTGAAGAAAGAGCAGAAAAAAAGTAGGGAAATTCAGAAGATATGCTGGGGTTTGTTTTAATGCTGCACCCTCCCAACTAGCTGGCTTTTCTTTCAGGTGTATTTGTTTCTTTTTACTGTGCAATTTACCTTTTTCCTTTAAATCTCATTGAGAGACCAACTGGATCACTTCTTTTTGCAGTTTCTCTCTCCTGCAGTTGCTTCAGCACTGCAGACAGAAAACATGATAATGTCAGTGCCCAGAGCTCTAGATCAGCCACCTACTTGTGTATGTGAAATGAGATCTCCTAAGAGGCTTGGTACATGGGGCTTCAGGTCAATGCATGATGAACATGCAAGTAAGGTTGATCAGAAAATGAGCAGCAGAATTACATACTGGAGAGGACCAATGTGACAGTCAATTCCTTAGCAAAAGTGGGATTTTAACTGCCTTTATCTTGTTGATGGTGAAAGTCCATAGAATGTGGGGTAATGAAATGTGTCTTGTCCTACCTTCCCAAAATAAAGTAAGATACTCCATTTCCACAGTTAATTTTGTGGCTCATTGTGCTGTTTTGGTTGCTTTGGCTTCTTGCCTAGTCTGTTGTTGGCAGTGAAGTTAATAGTATTTCTTTTTTCCAGTAAAACATAAAATTGATGCTCTGCCATCATTCAGTGAAATTTATCCCCAGGCCTTCCACCTTGTTTATTCAGCTTCAGACACTAGTTGTCATAGGTAGTTGGTTTCCTTATGGCAGGATAATACTGATGCCTCTCACTGTTCAAAAGCAGCCATGAAGCAGCAGATATGTTTATTAAGGACGGTGTCATAACCATAGCCAAAAAGGAAATTATTACATCTGCAATTGAAACAATTTGCATTTACCTCACAGAAGGCACTAATGCTATCAAATTCTGCTTTCACTTAATTTACATAGGTAAATAATTTCCCAGTAATTATTTAATAAGACTGCAAGGAAAAAAGGTAGAAGGTGTGTTTGCACATATGTGTGCCTATACTTCTTCCTCCAAAACATTTTTTGGATACCACAATCCTGGTTCTGAGACCAAGTGTTGATCAGTGAAAACTTCGTTTCTCCTTCCCAGTTTATCTGAAGAAGTGTATACCAGTAGCTTCCTCTAGATTGAGAACATAAGGTTTTCATTTCGCTTTGAATTCTAGTACCCTTCAAAATGGAATAGGTTAAAAATATACCAACAGAGTTTGTGGATGATTTGCTAAAAGAGAATCCTCTCTTCCAGCAGGTACTAATAGCATAATATCTTCTTTCCTCCATGTATTCTTCAGTTATAGGCTGGACTTGTGTAAACAACTAAGCTGTGTCAGTGTCTATATTCTCATAATTATCAAATAAGTTTTTAAAGTTTTGTTTGCTTCCTTTGAGTGATCAGAGATTGTTAAAACTGCAGCTTCTCTTGAGCCTTTCATTCCCTAAGCTAATGTAAAAATATATATGTAGGGAAAATGTTGCACAGAAGTTAGTGCAGAGTAGACACCACAGGATAACCTGTGAAGGTCTCAGCTAATTTAGTGGCTGAAGCCCATCTGGGTAACAAGTGGAGGTGGCAGCTTTGTGGGAAGGATCTGCTGAGGTCTCTCAATCCGTTGTGTCCATGGGGACTGTGGTGTCACAGAAATGAGTAGAATGAGTTCTGTTTTATTAAAAGATGCAGCTAATTCTGTGACTTCTTTTCTCTGTCGTAGTCTGTATAAACATTCTGCCCCTGTCATTTGTAACAAGCAGAAGCACCTTGGAAAGCAACTGTGGCAAAAGAAAAAGCCTAGGTTCTCGGCCATTCCAGCTCCCTGGCTTTATTAACAACCAGATCAAGTTTAGGGAGTTTCTGTTTGTTTATTTTTCGGGAAGGAAAGAAGTTACAAATCAGTGAGTGTTGTATTTCATCTCTTCTAAGACTCAAGATTTTTTTGGGAGTGGTGACAAAGCAAACATATGAAAAGAGGAACCGCTTATGAGGTTATCTGAAATTTTCAGCAGAATAATGTTCTTACAGGGCCTTTCCTTTCCTAACAACAAAAGAGACTTTAGTCTGACTTTTAAACTTTATTTTTTATGGGAATTAACTCCAGACCCACAGAAGGATGGAGGTGCCGTTAGGTGTCTAATTCCAGTAGAAGAATCCACAGCTCCAACTAAGGTACCTAAGCTCTGTGTAGAGCAACCAGGAATGTACCTAATACTAGAATGTCATCTGAGCTAGCTGCTGAAGGGAATCTCTTGATCTGTCCTCTTCAAATACTTGTTTTGCATTAATTTAATATGAATTATGTCAGAGATCAAAACTGAGCCCAGAGTTTCTGTCCTAATGATAAGAAGGATTGCTGGGATTGGGATTTCTTGGGATTTAATCTCTATTAATTCTTTGTGTTGTTCCTCTTCAAAAAAAATATTAAATGATGGATCTGTATTCCCGTAAAATAGCTAGTAAATTGAGAGCATAAAGAAATTAAATAGCATACCAAATGTCATGGTAGGGAGGGCTACTGAGATTCAGGAACCTCTTTTTAACCTGCTGGTTCTTTAAGATGAAAGATTATCTTTGATTTTTTTTTTTTTTTTATCAGCAGCATTTTCTTGATCAATTTTGTTTTTTTCCTTCAGAACCATCTAGTGGGGAACCTATCTTACCTCTAACCACTGTTGTTTCAGATCTGCTTTGTAATTTAGCTAAACAGCAATGTTTTTGTGTCCTTTTTGTACTCCTAGGATCCGATGTGTTTCCAGTAACATACCTTAATGTTTCCAAGGATTTGGCTCTCCAGAAGCTGCTGGTGGAGTGGGATGTTGACAAGTCAGCACATGATGCTAAGCTGTCAATGTCTTTTGAAATACAAGTCAGTCGAACAAATGAAACTACTGTGTGGACAGTAAGTGTACTTTGAAAAGAAGTATACCAGTCCTTTACAATATAAAGGAAGCTAAAGGAAAAGGAAGAAGTAATGATATTTCTTTGCAAAGTCCCTATGCTGGTAGTTTTCCTTAACACTTAAACCAGCCAGATTTTCTGAAGGGGAGTAGATCACCCAATTCATAGGCTTAGGCCTGTTCCAGATGTTTTCCCCTCTTTGTGACTTCAGTGTGAGAACAGTCTCCAAAGAAAATTTCGTTTCCTTTGAGTGTGACAAAACCTTTTGGAAATGAAATGCCTGTTTTAGTAATATTTTAACCTATTATGAGTCACCTGTTCAGTGGACTATGGAAGAATATGAAATGCTCATATTAAAACTTACTAAAACTGGAAAACTGCACTGGCTCGTTTAAAGTTGCTGTTTGTGAGAAAGCACATAAAATAGAGAAGGGCTTATCTTGTCAGAAATCAGTGATCAATAAATAAAATAAGAGAGGCACTGTTAAGAATCACAATTTACTCTGATCAGCCAAACTGGTAATATTTGGTCTAAAAGTCTGAAGAACCACATTTTCACTGCAGATGAGGTCTATGCGGATGCAAAGATTTTTACCCCTTTGATGTGCTGGATAGGATTTTTAACACCCTGTGAGTAGATCTAACCCTGAAGTCAATAAGTGGGGCCTTATAGCTACAAACAGTTAAGTTTGGGGTTTTTTGGAGTATCCTTCCATAAACTCTTATTAACTTGCTGGAAGGGAGTAAGAGCTTTTCAAATCTAAGGATGTAAGGTGTTCTGTTACTTGTAAAACATGACAAGGAAAACAAACAGGTTGCTTTGGACGTCACTACCACACAAGAACGTATTTGCTTCTGTGTTTTTCTGAAGAATGTGTACCAGTAAAAAAACTCTGTGAGTTTGCTCCTGCCAAAGCACAAACAACCCATATAACTTCCAAAGCAGTGACGGCATTTCTCAGGGCTATAACTGAGAAAGTAAATTTTGAACTAATTGCAGAGTTTTTCTCAGAGAAGTAATAGTATGCAAGTGCAGGTGTTGCTGATGGGAAGCAGCACGAGAGCAGTTCTCTAGTGGTCAGTGTGAGCCAGGGCTTCGGTACAACCCATACAAGTAGCACGGATCTTTATAATGAAAATCTGTTATGGTTGCTTTTAAAAGTACAAAAATATGTAGAATCATAAAATCTTACAGGTTGTAAAAAATCTTTAAGATTGTTGAGTCAGACCATTAATCTGGCACTACCAAGTCCACCACTAAACCAGGTCCCTTAGTGCTGCATCTACATGTCTTTTAAATCACTCCAGGGATGGTGATATGTAACCCAGGGTGCATTTGTAGAAAACATCTGTGCATGCTACTACTCATGTAATACCAGGCAGAAATAACCTACTGAAGGTCTCTGAGAGCAAATCCATGTCATGAGAAGTAAGGCCTGACTCACAAATATGTCAGCATATCAGTCACCCGAGTGGTGCTGGTACAGATCTGTAACTACTTAATTAGCTAATAGTTACTTAGTATGAGATCATAGGTAGTGAGTGAGATTTCAGAGTTTCATTTTTCAAAAGCATTTTCCTCCTTTGAGCTTCCTCTCTCTCACTGCCTTTGACTGTATTTCCTAATGCAATGTCTGCACAGTGTCTATACACTGTTGTGTTTTCAGTACTTTGTCTTCCTGGTCTTTGTTTGTAGGGGTTTCATAATGTCACACTTGATAAATTAGGAAGGCCTCTTCACTGGACATGGCATTCAGACATACCTTTGGAGTGTATATCTCATGCAGTGAGAATCAGGAGCAAAGCAGAAACATCAAAAACCTGGAGTCAGTGGAGTCTATGGGAAACTGTCTTGGGTAAGCAAAACAAGATTTTGCAATATTCACTTTGTATTTTTCTAGTAAAAAGCTAGTTTTTAATTCACCAGTGCCTGTAATTGTGAAGGACGGTTCAGGAGAGGTGGCGTCAAATCAAGAATCCATTTTGAACTCACAAATCTCTAAGCACTAACCTTTTTGCTGGCAATAATAGCAGTGCTTCAGCCATTGTTAGAATTTGCAGACTGTCTTCCTAAACTAGTACACCAAAAAGTTTCAGAGTTTTTTTTGCCCACGCATTAAAACGATACAGTACATGGAGTGGCATGGGATCTTGGATAGGCTGTAATATAATCTATCACCAGGTCAAACACATCCTTTCCCCACACCTGGGGAGAGGAGACGAAGTGCATTGCTATGGCTGCATGACCTGATGCATGTGTTGCTTTTGCCTGGTTTCATAGGTTTGATTAGTATTACAGAAGCAGAGAGAAAGGAGCAAGTCAGCTTCTTATGTCACCTGGAATGAATGAGCAAGTCAGGTCCTTATATCACTTAGAATGAACTTACGAATTCTATGAGAGTAAGCAGGGAGAGAACAAATAATGTAATTAATAATAATCAGAAAACACTTTTTTTCTTTGATTACTGTGTCTTACTAGAACAGTTTGATTTCCGGAGAATTTTTTAAAACAAAATATGTAACTGTTTTAGAAAAAATTACTATAGTGATTTTATAATGAAACACTATTCTCATTTGGAGCAGCAAAGGCTTTTAGTTGAGATGAGATATGTCATGGTAGGAAGAGCATCACACGTCTTTATACTTAGATTGTGACACTTAAATTGTCCATCTCGTTCTCCTTGTAAAATAGGAAATAGGATGCAAGACTCCCTTTTTATCTCACTAACCTGAATCTTGAAGATCTTATTTTTTCAATTGAAATTTGATAGGGTTCAAAAATACTATTTCTTGGTCACAAACTGATCCCGCATTACAGACCTGATTTAGAGCTCTCTGAGACACAGTAACTCTAGATGTCATCAGATTTTTGGGTCAGATTCTTGAAAGTAGATTTTATCTATGCAACATGTGTAGAAGACTGTGAGTCACTTAAATTCCATTAATTTTTGCACCCAGCAAGCATCCAACATTGAAAGCCATAGGAATCTCATTCCAAGCTGTATCTCCTTACTGATCTGATTTGGTCAACATTGACTCCTTTTAGCCGAGTTCTGCATGAGCTTCAGAACATGAGGTTTTTCTAGCTCCCCATTCCTAGTCTTCCAGAGCAGGCATTTTGGCTGTAAAACATCAGCCTGGGCATAGGTACAGGAGGGGATAGTCCTCTGTAAAGGCAGGTGTGATGGTTCAGACTTGGCTCCCTGCCAAATGCCCAACCCCCCAGTAGCAGCCTCTCTCTTCCCCCTTCCTACTTCCCCCAGGGCAAAGGAAAAAAAACTATGCAAATGGAAGAACTCGAAAATCAAGCTAGTTATATAAAAAAAAATATATTTTATGTATATTACAGTTAAGATGCTATGTACACAGCGAACGGGAATCCAAACACCCCCCGAAGGGATAGGGAAAGGGGTAAAGGAACAAAAGGGAACAAGAAAAAGGACACTGAGCAGATATATGCAATCAAACCCGAGAATTAGTAAAATAACTAGTAAAACAAATCTCACCACGTCCCTTAGAAAAAAACAGGATTGACATACACACGGCCAGCACTCCCCAAGCCTCCACGTGGCAGGTCAGTGGATGCTGCAGGCCTCAGCCTTAGATAAGCGAGACCAATGCAGGGAGCCACTGTTCCCAAACCTCGCCAGAAGAGAAGAGAGCGAAGGCCTCTCCTCCCTTCTTATTTATACCTTGATTTACGTAAAAAATCGTATGGAATACTGGGAACACGGTCCCTTCCTCGGTTACAAACTGGTAACCAGGGAAGGCCTAGATTAAAACCACCACAGCAGGTCTTAACCTCACACTCTTTTTTTGCCTCCAAGTGAAAGACAGCGAGATAGATTTAGTCTCCATCTTCCTGGACTACATTATATGAGTTTAAAACAAATATAGGTATTATTGCTTATGAAGTTCATCTCTCTATGGGGAAGAATACTAAATAAAAGTCTGTGAATGGATAATAAAACATTAACAATTTCTTGAATAAATGCTGGTTGAAGGCTTTTGCCCTGAGCAGATCTTGAGCTGTTTTTTTATGTATTTATTTTCAGGCCTTGACACTTCGAATAGCAGTGAACCACAAATCTTTCCAAGGAAAACAATTTTAGAGGAAGGCTCTGATATCACTTTTTGTTGCATTGGAAGGAAAGGTCAAACCATTGGGAATTTCTCTGTACTCTCAGCTGTTCGTGTTTTCAGTCACACAAACACTCAACTCGGACTTCTCACTGTGAAAAATGTGAGCCATCAAGAGGCTCACATCCATGTCTTCTGTAATTACAGTGAAATTCACGGCTTAGCTCGTACAGCTTTCCTCGTGGGTAGTAAGTGAACACATCATTAAAGTTCTATTTCCCCATTGTTACTAAGTCAAGAATGACTATGGGGAGTGGGGGGAGGAAAAAACAAAGCCTTCTGTAACCTTGTCTTGTCTGGCTGATCTCTGTTAAAGTCTAACTTGAGAACTGTAAACTTATGTATAGAAAGCATTAAAGAATAGCATCAAACATGTTCAGATTAATCTCATTAATTGATGCTAGGACAGGTGATTGATTCTTAAATATACCTACCCATTTAGAGGTTCAGCTTCACTGTCTGTGTGCCTGTGGTAAAACTCAGCACAGTCCCCATTTTGAAGGCTAATAGCAATTTTTACAGATAAAAATCAAAACAGATTAATGAGTATATGAATATAACAAAAGTTACTAACAAAAGTAGTTGGATTGCTATTAATTTATGGTATTATCCTGACTATCTTGCAAACTGGTCATTGAATAAATATAATTTCAATAACATTTGTAATAAACCAGACCTTGCACTTATCCATTATTTCTTGCATGTTACTATATTAAACATAGATGATTTTTGCCTTGAATGCTATGCTGTTGATGTGTTTTTGGTTATTACCTCTGATAAGGAGCACCTGATGCACCTAAAGATCTTTCCTGCCAAACTCAAGACATGAGAATAGTAACATGTACTTGGAGCCAAGGAAGAAGCACCTATCTCTACGGGAAGAATTTACCAAAATACACCTTGTCTGCAAAGTAAGTCTCATTGTTATATTAACTCTGGTCTGTGCTGTACAGAACTTCTCTTCTTTAGAATCTGTGGAATTTTTTTGTGTGTGTGTGTGGTTTGGTTTTTTGGTTTGTTTGTTTGTTTTGTTTTGTTTTGTGGTGGTTTTGTTTGTTTGTTTGTTTGTTTTTTTGTAATTAGCTGCCTGCCTCTTTCCGCCTCACTGATCACTTATTTAACAAGGCTTGAGTGATGCAGAACTGCTCTGATTTAGACTACCTAAAAAAAGTAGCCTGTCCTTTAAAGCAATTTCTTCCTGGTAAAGCTTGTTCTAATGATTCTTTTAGATTAATTTGTTTAGATATATTCCAGTAGATATGAAGACACCCTGAAATCAGGATATAGATAACTTAAAAGTGTAACATACTTACTGAGTACAGACAAAACAGATAACTAGATCTAATCAGTGGTAGGCTGAGTATCAGTGTGCTAACAATCCATTGACACTAATGCTGACTCAAACTAATGATTCTCAGCTCACTCACAGTTAGCCTAATTAGCCTCCCTTTTTCTTTAGGATTTCAGGACTTTACATGCTGGTGTTCTCCTTCTTGAGTCCTTGAGCTACTGACAATCCAATCTTAAAAATCCTACTTGTGTCTATAATTTCTGTAATTTCAGCTGGCTTCTTTACTCTGTTTGGTTTTGGTTTTTGTTTTTTAAAGATTTCTCTGTGGACTTTCTCACAGCTCTTTCTTAGCACTCTGAGTCAAGGTATGGCAAATCAGGCATGGGTCTCAGATGAGGAGAAGGGCTTTACCCCAGAGCCTGCAGGGAAACTCATAAAGCGGGACAGATACCTCATCATCACAGCAAACTTTAATCAGAAGATCTCAGGAGAAGACAGGTTATCATTGCACGTACCTTCATGGTCTCTGCATAATTCACGTCTATTAAGATATTATGATAGTGATTTAGAAATGGAAGGTTAGAAGGTGCACATGAAATTACAGCTTTATTTTAAAGCATAATGGTAGATGTGTAAATGGTCTTGACAAGTAAGTCCCTGGTTTACAATTTCCGCGAGGAAATCACTAAAATCAATTTAGCTGTATCTTAAGAAGAAAAACTTAGACTTTTAAGAAAACTTTCATCTAAGAATACCTATATTCATTGTACTTCAGGCTAAAGGGAAGAATTGGTTGGCTTCTTACATTCCCCCTCAGCCTTATTTTTTTAATGATGTTGCATTCTAGTTGGACATCAAAAATTTCAACATCTATGTTGATTGTACATTATGGAAAAATGTCTCTCTCTCTCTTCGCCTCTGTCCCACCCGCCTCTTTCTTTGATAGATCTTCCCAGAAAACGGTTCAGTGCACACCAAGTGGTTCCAAGCCAAGCGCATGTTCTTGGGATATAGGCCAGCAGAGTATCTGGAATGTCACAGTGACTGTGGAAAACCCACTGGGAAAGAAAACTGCCACGGATGTTTTTAATGTAAATCACAGAAGTAAGGTCTTTTCTATATCTTTGTTGAGGGCTTTTTGTTGCTCCTTCTGAGCTTGATACCTTGAGTGCCCTGTTTGAAGTATGGAAGGTGTTGATTTTTAACTTTCCAGTTTTGCTACCTGTCCCTGTGCTATAGTTGCTCTCTCTCTTCAGTTTCAGCTTTGGGAAGTCATATTAATGGTAGAAAACAGTGGCAGGTTTCATCTGACCTCCAAAGGTCAGTTTTGGTTATTGAAATGACCCCTTAATGCTTCAAAATCTTCTGCTTTCTAAAGCTGGTTCATAGTGTAGAAAACAACAGGATGCAAGGATATAAAATGAGGAGTTTAGGAAAATAACTGTATAGGTTACTTGGGAATTGGTATGATATGAGATGTGATACAGGTGTAAGCAGCTATTGCCAGGAAAGAAGTGATGGTGCTAATCTGTCTTGGGCCTTGTGGGACAGCAATGTCCATTGTGCTGCTGTAAGGGAGGAAGAGTAGTTCATCAGTAAAAAAAAATAGGTTGTTCTGTGAGCAATAACTAATGGGTGTGGTTCCTTCTCCCCTACTGGCTGTGTCCTTTATCATAGTGTGCCCCAGGTCCCATAAGTTCCTTCTTATTCCTGCCTCAAAACAACTGGGTATTTCCTTATGTTGTGTATTTTTCTCTGTTACGTTTGTCTCAGTGAGGCTTGAGAGTTCTAAAAGTTTATTATTTGATTGTTTCAGAGTGGAAGAAACAGGTCAGGAAGAAAGTAGAGAAGTAAACTGACAGGTTGTAGAGAGACAACACAATGTCATAAGCTAAGTTTTCATGGGAAGTCAGGCTAAAATAGATTACATTCAATGTGCTAAGTATGGTTTGGTTTTTTTTTTTGCTTTTACTGCTCAGCTAAAATACCTTAAAATACTTTTGAATATATTTTACATTTTACAAGAGCTAACTCAGATTTTCCGTTTGCAGTTTATCCTACTGCACCTTTCCAGGTGTGGGAAAAATACACAGATACAGAAATCACATTATACTGGAATCATCAAAGCAATGGAATTGAACTCTTTTGTCAGACTGAAGTGCTCCACCCCGATGGGAAAGTTGAACTGGTATGACACCTGAGTTTCAAACACAAAAACATAGTGAGGATCTTTCTGATGTGGGATTAAAAAATAATCCCCCAGCAATACAAATATACAGTAAATCTTGTAATCATGTTGATGTGTCCGTTTTCTGGATTTATTTGCTCCCAGGCTCCACACTGGTTATGTGGTCCATGCAGGCAGCCATTGCAGGCACTAATTCACAGTCCCCAAACTGCATGTACTCTGGATGAAGTGCACGGTGTGACTGGTTTGCAAGTGTGGCTCTCTGATCTGCTGGATGGGTTCTGAGATTTGTTGGAAGTAGATGAAAACACTTGTGGATCTTACAATGGTAGTGTTGTGTAATATATATTGTATATATAATGTATAAAAGCAGTTGCTGTTAGCTACTGCTGATACTGATTTTTTATGTTTTTATTGTTCATGTCATCTTATGCACAAGTGGTGGAGAGCTGTGTTGAAGATTTATTTTTTTTTAATATTAGTCCAGGAGCTTTTTGTCTACTCTACTTGATGGTAGTGTGTCTGGTTGGTAGTGTGGGAAACTCAGAACAGTTTTTTCTTCCCATCTTCTTCCGTCTCCTTGAAGATTATTTGGGTAGATTCTTTGTCTTGTTCTGCCTCTTTTGCAGACAGTGAGGCTTCTATGTAGTCCTTTCCTTAGAAAGGCATCTTGCCTCTAGCACATTAAAAAGGCATAGTGAAGATCACAGTCAAGCTGCCTTCTGTGCCAATATTGCTTAAGAAGTCTAGATCAAATGTGGCCATTGCAGGAGACAGTTTTGAGGAGAGGCTTAAAAGCATGCTCACTTTTTCGAGTTGCCAGAACAAACTGTGTCTCTTTGGAGGGAGCAGGGGAGAAGGTTGGGGAAAAAAAGGAAAGAAAAGGTAGCTGTAGATTGCTCTGTCTAGATCTTGAACAGCATCCTGCTTACATAAAGTAATAGCCCCAGGCTCTGTGAGGGCAAGATCTCAGTAAATTCCCTCCTTAATGGAAGGACTACTCATTTGGATGTTGTGAGTGACTCCTGCTCAGACAGTTACATAGCGCTGATTTCCAGACCTCTTTTGGGACCTCCCAGTCTCTTCATCTTATGTATTTTTTTTAATTATTATTTTTTGATTGTTGTTTCATGATTACCTTTCCCAAGTCAAGCTTACCTTGCCACTGTGGGATCTAGAGGAAGAAGTATTTTTTTTAAGACAAGAACATCTTGCTGATGAGGCCAAACTGAGCTCTGGCTGTTCTGTTTTTCTGTGTTGCAGCACAACAGTTCAGACAGGCATTCACCTCACAGGAGCATCTCCATGGGTGGGCTGCAGCCCTACACGGAATACACAGTGAGGGTTCGCTGTGGGGCAGCGAAGCATTTCTGGAGGTGGAGTGAGTGGAGTGAAGCCCGGACTATCAGAACAGAGGAAGCAAGTATGTCCTGCCCCCTGAGAAGGGAAGTTTGAGAGATATTCTTTGCTTGCCATCCGTCTTTGCTATTTGTTGTTATTCTTCTGCTGTGTAGCTGAAGCAGAGCCCTGTTGCATGCATAAAAGGAGAAGCACGCTAGGCAGACTTCAGGAAGGTGACTTCTTAAATAGCTCTGATTCTACCTGCTGGTCTCTGATATTTCATCCAGTGCAGGCAGTGGGAAATCCAGATGACTGGGAGGACGGGCATACTGAGTTACAGTGCTCTGTGAGGCCTGGAGAAATGGTACAGAGGTGGGAACAAGCATCTGGGAACTGCAAGCAAAGATTTTCTATGGAAGTTAACCAGACCTCAGTTCAGAAAAAAGAATGAAGGGAAAAGATGTTAAAGGATAATGTTTGGGCAAGACCTGGCAGTGATGGGGAAAAAGAGGCGTTGGGATTTCTTCGAATGGAATGAAGCAGTTAAACTGTCTATTCTTTCTGCACCTAAAGCATCTTTTTATTTTTGCTGTGTTTATTGCAGCTCCATCAGGGAAACTGGACATGTGGAGAGAAATTATACCAGTTCTGGGGGGAAGGAACGTGACCTTGTTCTGGAAGGTGAGACATCACTACAGAAATAGAAACAAAACCCTTCATAAAGGGTTGGAAGTTTTTCCCGTGAACTTTAACAACTTTTTGTGTACTTAATCGCAATTCAGTATAAAATGTCTTTTACAAATATAAGACAGATATTATATATAATGCATCTCAGAACACATGTAGTTGTGATGATGTGCTGTCCTGGCATTTCAGACATAATTCTGTTCTTGTAAGTATTATAATATGACAAATATCATTACTGAGATTTCTTCCATTTCAACCAGTATGTGTATGCATGTATGGAAGAAACCTTCTATATTCTTACAGAAATAATACACCTGATTAGTTATTTAAAGTTCTAAATGTTCCTCTCATAGTTTTTCAGCGAAATTTACTAAGTTACTGTTCTTTTCCTTTGTAACTTTTTTTTCCCAGCAAACACCAGGTTTTCGAGCAAATGGAAGAAGTATTTCGTATGAAGTAACCTGGGAAAAAATAGAAGATGGCTCTAGGCCTGAAAGCATCTCCTTGTCATCAGTCTACAATAGCACAAGGATTTTCATTGATAAGCATTCCTACAAAATCAGTATCATGGCAAAGAATGGTGTTAATTTTTCACTTCCTTCAGTATTGGTCATCTCTAGAGCTACAGATAACAGTATGAGTATTTTCAGCTAGATTTCCATTATGATAGTTTGGTTTCTACCTATTTTAAGTGAAGTCATAATTTATCATCTTAGGCAACTAGTTAACCTGGCCTTTAACTCACATGACTGCTGTCTGGAAATTATTACTGTACTTTCACCTACAGGGTGGTAATTGTACATGTGTGAAGTTCAAGTGTACAGAGAGTGTCCACAGAACAAAACACATTTAGCCTGAAACTAGAGCCTTAGACCTGTGGCAGGTGCCTTGAAGGTGCAGCCAGTGCCTCTCTGTGTGATCCTCTTCTTGTGACTCTCTGACTCTACATTTCTTCAGCTGAGGGTCTTTTTTATGAATATGTAGTAACTTACTGGATGGTTTCTGAGCTATGTATGCCTTCAGCACACAAAGAGATCAGCTTTCAACACGTGAAAGATCCCATATGTCATTTGGTGAAGGAATGCAACTCTTTTATTATTGTTTTTCACAATTTAGCATAGAAACTATATCAATGTTCATTTATGAATATGAAGTTTCATTCATGAAAGTAATAGGTATTCTGTTTTGTTCGTTCTAGGTACTGAAGAGCTTAAGGAAGAACAGGTTAATGGTACAGATGATGGCATTTTTATTTCCTGGAAGCCCAGATATATATATGACAGTTACATTATTGATTGGTGTAACTTTCCGAAGTTGCAGCCTTGTGATTTGCAGTGGAAGAGATTTGGGCCCAACACTTCCAGTGCTGTGATCAACTCAGGTGAAAGCCAAACAACGTTTCTTTCTGATGTCAGTGTAGCAGTCCTTCATGCTGTGGGCGTTAGTTGAATTTAGGAAGCAAATCATGTGGAATATTAAAGTTTGTGCAGTGCAGGTGTTATTCTTTGGAGGCATCATTTTTTGCCTACCAAATAAATTAGACACCACAAATGTGCCAGCACCATTAAGCCTTGGAAGTTAGCATAATATATTAGGAAAGTCAGCATAACATTTTAGGAAAAAAACCTTTTCTGAGTGGCTTGTAGTAGTATCTTGAAGGAGGACGGTGAGGTTAATGAAGGAGTTAAAAACCTTTTAGCAGAAGAGATGCAAAATGGAGCTCTGCCCTAACTGTAACAAGGATCAGAAGTTTAGACTCAGGCAACTTAACAACCACAGTGATTTAGTGCAGTCAGTGGGCCACAAATGTGTCTCATCACCAGTCCTTGCTTAGGACCAGTTGCATGTTTTTTTATCTCAGTGGCGGCCAATAGACCTAAATCCTTTCTGGCTGTGTGAAAGTTGCTCTGATATACTTCCACAGCTGCAAGAATTTAGCCTTTCTGCAGTCTCTCCAACTGAGAGTTCATTTTGGAATGAAAGATGTTTGAACAAAACTTGACTGAATGCACGTCAATGTGTAATAAAGGAACTGCACCGCAATTCATACAAACACGTGGGAACATACAGTCCTGGTGAAGGAGAATGTGGGAACACATGGGAAAAGGACTGTCCAACTCTTCAGTCATTTGCACTTGGTTGATGTGGCTGGGAGTGGATGTCGCTGAGAATCACGTGGAATCCTGGTACATGGAGATGTGCGTCTGCATTAAACAGTTAAAACATGGCCTTTTCCTGTGCCAGAAATGTAAATGAAATTATCTTGCTCTTTCAGAGTCTATTGTGTAGTCACCTTGAATACTGTATGGCCACAAAAAAATATATAAACCCCTCCCCTAGTTCTCTCTTTCAGACAGGATAAATGTGTTCAATTCACAGTATGCACACCATGAATTGGTTTACCCTGAGTCTCCTTCAGCTGCTTTAAAAGCACAGTGGCACATGGAGAAGACGTCTAATAGACCATTGACCTCTGTAGAAAGCAGTTCAGTAAAAGCAACACCGAAATACAAACCATAACCTATTTTTGTAATCAGTTTGACTGTTTTATAGCTGCTTTTGTTCCGGGGGTGAGATACAACTTCCACATCTATGGATGTATTGCTAATAGAGCCTCCTTACTGGAAAAGAAGACTGGTTATCTCAGGGAGCTACGTAAGTTAGCAACATATTTCAGGTTTGTGTATTTGCTAAATTGACCTGTCACAAATAGAAGAATTCCTTCTTTCCACATCTAGGTAAAATTATATTTTCTATGTTCTTTTTATATCATCAGTGAAGCATTTAAAAGTTGCATATCAACATACAGGCCCTACATGGAGGGTATTTGGCTAGCGCAGTGACCAGGTAGAGTCCATGTGTATTAGAAGACCTAAACAAAGCTGTGATTGTCAGTCATTACTTTGTGTATAATGTGGATGCATGAAGGCTCTGTGAAGTTGACAGTGTTTGTAGAGCACTTTGGCTTTGTTCAGCTTTTAAATACAAGTAAGATTTGAACATAAATGCCACATGGGAGTGTAGATTTTACAAGTGCAAATATGAACATTCTTGAAGAATAATTGCAAGTTTAACTTGAGTTTTCTTTCTTCCAGCTCCTCTTCTTGACCCTATTGTGGACAAAGTTGAACTGACTTCCAATGCAGTAACACTGTCTTGGGATTCTTACCTCACAAATGAGTCACAGTCTGGTTTTGTGAGAGGCTACCATATCTATGTGTCACCTGTAGAAGGGAACTGCAGTTTAAAAGGATCAAAAAAGCACATTCTTTCAGGTAACTGAGCTCTGCAGTGTAGGAAGCTATGTCATTGACACAGTTGCTCATACTGCAGCACCTTAGAAGATTCACATTAGGCAGTCAGGTTGGCTAATATGGCTATCTAAAGATTTCAACATGTGCTGCTTTTGATTCCCCTCTGTGCTTGAGGTGCTGACAGACAGAAGTGGGCCCTGGCTTTATACAGATTTACAGTCCCCGTCCTGTCTACTTTTTAGCTCCAGAAAACATTCCTTTCATACTGTAGGAGGATGTAAGTTTCTGCCTCTTGTTATGTGAGTTCTGGATGAATTTCAAAAAATATTTGTGGTCTACTTGGATAAGAGTCATAGGAAGCATGTTAGTCTTACTAGGATTTGGGATATTTTAGAAACAGATGGGATGCAATTTATTTCCTTCAGAATTGGAACACTTTGTAAATTCCCCATTTAAATTTTTTTCTAGTGAGAGTATTTGTGTCTGTGTTCTACAGTGGAGTTCCTTCAGCTGAAGTGAACTGCGAAGTGGCACAAAGCCACATTTAAACTTTTATATCTGACCTTCCTGTTGCACATGCAAAACTGCTCCAGATGACTTTGACCTATTATGATTTTCAGATGTTTCCATCATGTTAAAGGATATTTTTTTTTCCTTGCCTCTTCTTCCATTTGGGTCATGTCCTGTGATCCTTCTGATTAGACTATCATCTAACTGAAAAGCATATTTTGCGCTGAGGGAAGCTTATGTAGGAGTTTCTATCAGAACTGAACTAACTACAGAAGTACCATAATTCTGTAAGTAATCGCAGTTAGACTTCAAAAAGTTTAAATCAAAGATTTTTCTGCTTTCCTGTTTGTCAGAGCTAGCAGACAAGGGGTGTGACTGGGAACGGGAGAAACAAGCTAACCCATTTCTCCCTGGGGTCTGGGAGTTGCACAAGAGAGGTTAAAGAAGGTTTTGTTTTTTTTTCAGGCGGAAGTTTCTTGCTTTTGATTATCTTTAAAGAACTTGACCTAAGCTTAAGGGCTACAGAATTCTGGGGGAAAAAAAAAAAAAAAAAAAAAAAAAAAAAAAAAAAAAAAAAAAAAAAAAAAAAAAAAAAAAAAAAAAAAAAAAAAAAAAAAAAAAAAAAAAAAAAAAAAAAAAAAAAAAAAAAAAAAAAAAAAAAGCAAATGGCAAAACTCAAGTAATTCTGTTAAAAGCTCTACTGAAAGGAAATTAAAATAAACAGTTACTGCCTTTGACAACAAGTTGCTAAGTGTCTGCCAGAGGATGGGCAGTGCTGTGGACAGTCCAGCTAGAAGGGATGTGAGTTCAGCCCTGTGTCAGTGAGTCAGGATGCATCATCCTTCTCGTAAGAAAGTATGCAACTTACAAAGAAGGCGGATTGCAAATGTTTTGTTATTTCAGTGGCCATGCATAAGTGGGTTTGTAAAGTTTTGAAGACAACTTACTGCAACCTTTCAAAATCTAAAAGGGGACTTATAAAGATGGAGAAAGACTTTTTACCAGTGCCTGTAGTGACAGGACAAGGGGTAATGGTTTTAAACTAAAAAAAGAATGGGTTTAGAATAGATATTAGGAGGAAATTTACCATGAGGGTAATGAAGCACTGGAACAGGTTACCCAGAAAAGTTGTAGACGCCCCATCCCTGGAAGCATTCAGGGCCATGCTGGATGGGGTTTTCGGCAGCATGGTCTAATGGGAGGTGTCCCTGTCCTTGGCGGAGGGGGATGGAAGATGATCTTTAGGGTCCCTTCCAACCCAAACCATTGATTTTGTAATTTCTTGATTCTGTCTTATGATTCATTTCAGATAATTCCGAGCTGTGTAAATACACAATTGAAAATCCAGAAGAAAAGAGATACACTGTGGAACACCTGATGTCAAACACAAAATACAAACTAGTGGTTAAAGCATACACAGGTGGAGGAGAGACTCCCATTGATGACTTCATATACATAGACACACCATATAACTGTGAGTACTGGCTGTTGAAAATGCCTTCTAGCAGAAGGATGGGATGATTTAAAATTTTCATGCTATTATTGACAATAATCTTCATTTCTCAAGGAAAAACATTTAATTCAATGAAACATGCACTTAAGAAAGAATCCAACTGAGAAATTACATGTGCATACCAATATGGTATTTTGATACTTTGAAGTAGATAGTTTTTTTTTTTTTTTTTTTTAAACAGAATTAAACTAATATATATCCTTATTTAATTCTTATATTTTTCTGGGAGATAGCTTAATATATGCACACTTGCACACCTACTAAGTCCTGTTTGTTAGAACTCATAGAAGAATTATATTTGGATTTAATTGGTTTTCTAATACAGGAAAAACCTACAGACTTGTGTGCAATAAGGTAATTTCTGTATGGACCCTTGGAAATTCTTATTCTCATCAGTCCTTAAATCTCTTGCCAAGTTAACTACTTCATAAACCAACATGGAAGGTTTGTTGGCCTGAGCACTGTATTTTGCTAAGTGGGCAGATTTGATCACCAAAGCAGAAGAGGAAATCACTTGCCTGTAATTCTTTTCGCTTGAAAATACCAGTCAGCAGTCATGATTGTGAAATTTATGATCCAAATTGGAGATGCCTGGCTTTGAGAAACTTCTTGGTGTTGGAGGTGAAGGGGGAGGGATAGGAAAAGGGGAGGTATTGTCTTATGCGAGGAGACTTCATGCTTTAGGCTAACTAGCAGAACAGTGACTAAACCGCATGGTACCTCACAGGCACAGTTCTGCCTCTACGTTCCTCTGTGTCCCATATTCCAGCTCCCATTAACCAGCAAGACATTTGTACAGCCATACAGAGAACAAAAATGAGGACTTAACTAACAACCCCCTCCGCAAAAAAAAAAAAAAAAAAAAAAAGCAAAACGTGTCCATTCCCTGCTGTGGTGTGTGGTGGAGACACATAAACTCCGGCATGAGGCAGGAGGGTGCTAGCCAGGGCAGAGGGAGAGCAGACACTAATGAGTAAGTTCCCCCTCAGCCCACTCAGGGCCTCAAGTGTTTGTGAACAGTGTAGCCTGAGGCTGTGTCTTCCAGCTAGAAGGAAATACTGAGATCCTTGTGTCCACATAAATCCTAGGAGACTTGAACACTAGTGTAATGTCTCTATCGCTACAGTCAATCCATAATAAAAGTACAGATGTTCTGTTTACTTCTTACAGTAAAATCTGTCTTCGTTGGAGATCTGAGAGAGAACCTAAAACAATATATAAGTGAGGTTATCTTTGCCTTAGCTTTTGGAAATTTCCTCTCATAGTAAAGATGCCAATATGAGAGCAATAAAAAGCAGTTTAGTAATAATTCAACCATGGACCACACAGTTTTACTGCTGAGTTAGTGGCAGGTATCCCACATGGGCTTAATGTTATTTTTGCCTGAGAAACTCAGGGTGATTTTAACATGTGAGGAATTAAAAGCAAAATTTTAAAGTATTTTTCTTTCACAGCAAACATGCTGTGCTTCCTATTCCTGCTAGTGATAGTTCCAACCCTAGTAGCAGCTGTATGCCACTGGAAGAAGAAATGGTAAGTTATGATGCATTTTTCTGTTGTAGACAGAGAATGTAACTAACCTAATTCACAAACCACTGCTGCAGCTTGTTGCTTCCAGCCTGCTGTGAGGCTTCATTCATTTCTTCCTTTGGCTGTCAAACTGTGTGGATGTTGCCTTTGGCTTGTGGCATTTCTGAGACACTCGTCCTCTGCTGCTGTGACTGTACACATCTGTGTGTGGCTTCTGCTGGTAGAGTGTGCTTTTATAAGAGAACAAAAATGTCTTTTGTTTTGCTTTCCTATTTCCAGGGTGAAGGAGTGCTGCTGTCCTGCAATACCTAGTCCTAGCAAGAGCAAAGTGCTGTCATTCAAAGAGTTTAAGGTAAGATCACTGAAAATCTAGCGTGTTTAATTTGCCCATTCTTTGATTAGTACAGTTGAAAAAAATAAAAATCTTTTTGAGTTGACTACATTTAAAAATTAACTTTTTTTTTTTAACTTTTGTGTTGACTTCATTTAATAATTTTAAAAACATTAACATAGTTTAATAATACCCTTTAGTGGAGAATTTTCTTTCTGGCATTCATGTGACTCTGCAGGGACCAGTTTATATGCTGCAGTCTGTTACTGCAAAAAGCCAGTGCAAAATTGGAGAATAAACGAAATCTTTCGGTACAGTCGGTGATTCCTCCATTACTGCTGTTCAAGCCCTCACACTGAACGCAGCAGACCAGATGATACTGCACTTCACTGCAGCCTGTGAGCTGTGCCTGCCCACTCCTCCTGCCCCACATCTGTGTGCAGTAGGGCACTCTGGGCTTTTTTAATTGACTAATTGTTTTGTTTAATGGTTCTCTTGTAGATTGGTTCTGAGAAAGTGATGAAAATAAGTGACTGCACTCCTGACATACTGGCTGTGGACAGTAAGGCTGAAGCCCAGAAATTACATCCATGGAGCGAGTTGTCTTCAATACCAACAGAAGATAAGACTGATGGTCACAATTCATCCTGGATTTACCCTAAGGAAAACGTAGAGAGAGACCTTCCACCCACACCTACATCTCAAACTCGTAATTGGTTTGAGAATTTTGCTTATTTTTCTCATCTTGATGTTGAATCTGATCCCTATCAAATACCAGGGACACTGGAAGCGAACAAGCCAGAGCTGGCAGTAATGCTATACCAGCCACACTGCTATACTGATATTTTAAATGAAGACACAGCCTCAGCAACCAGAGAAGCAGCTGGCAGAAAGAATGGTCTGAGGTATATCTCACAGACAAATGTGCACTGCCTGGGGAGAAGGCTTTGATGTACTCTCCTCCACTGAGTCTACCCAGTGTTTGATTACACCATATAGATGAGAACTTCTTTTGATTAGGGCTCTCACAAGCCCAACTGCCCTACTTTGTCTAGTTTTAAGTACTGGCTTGCACACAGGAACAATGTGTGTTATGGTTTCATTCCAAGTTTATGGGGATTATATAATATTTATAGACCATTTTGTGGCCTGTATTGTGTAAAAAGCTAGATCACAGCAGTCTTGTCGTAGCCTGATGCAGAGAACTGCTGTGTTTTACAGAGATGAATTTATTCATAAAGTAGAGGAGCAAGTTAAACAAGGGGATAGGTGGTTGTGCTTAAGGAATTTATTTCACTTGCAGTACACTACCACATGCTCTGGCCACCCCAGCCGGGGGTGATGTGCTTCAGGGCATGGAGCATTACCCAGCCCAGTGATACTGAGGGGTGGGTTTTATTTTCTGTCTCTTAAGTGATATGAGGAATCATTATAGAAAGGTTATCTGCATACAGTGTGGCACATTATTAGAGATTTGAAGGAACTTTGACTTCTCTAGGAGTGTTGCCAGAGCACCAGAATCCAGTAATTGCCATGCTTTCACTGCACCTCTGTCCTAATGACACTTGTTGGGTGAAAGAGCACAAACCCCATATTTTTATAGTACAAGCCCCTGCTCCCATTTCTTGTCACTGGGGCTCATCACACTTCTGCCTTCTCTGCCTGGAAGACTGACCCTGTAAAGTTGTCTTAACTATACACTAAAGAAATCTGGGGAGCTAGGTGGGAAGTTGTTTTTGCAGCAGGAAAGCTGTTTGTAGAGGTGGTACCATGCACTCTCTCTCTGCTTTTGCACATTGTCGTGGTTTTGCTTTGGGTCAATTTTGCCTTCCACCCCCCACATAATTACCACTAGTTGAGAGTAAGTTTTTGCAGACAAAAGAGAGACAGGACTTGGGGAAAACAGTATAAACATTTATTACTAGTAAAATAAAAACTACTAATAAATTAAAAACTAAAGAACTATATCTATAACAATTTCTACTCAAGTTGAAGTGCTATATATATATATAGAAATACTTCTTCCCTTTTTATACCAGTCCAAGGAGAAGAAGTAGTCTCATTCTCTATTTTCAGAGTTCCAGCTCTCTTTCTCTCTAGTAACAAATCCTCAGCAGCAGCAGCACTTTCATTGTAGTTAGAACTTCTTCTCTCTTCTTCTCGCTCTGTGTTGGCTTCCAGGGCTAGGCTTAACCCCCTCCTGGGCTAAGACTGAAGGCTGGGGGTTACCCAGGTCCCGAAGGGTCTTCCTTCCATAGGCTTGCAAGGGGACACTTGCTTTACTATGGATCTTCTTCCACAGGGTTACAGGGGATAATGGTTTAAGAGTTCACCCCTGTTTCCCTATGGAGGTCCCTCCCCATGGGAGAACAGTCCTTGATAGACTTCTCGGCACGGGTCTAGCACGAATCCACACACGCACGGATTCCAGCATTTTACATGGGCTGTTTCGCTCTAGCATGAGATTTCTCAGGGTCACAAAATCTTCAACAGCAGTATAGATCCACACACGCACGGATTTCAGTATCTCACCTGAGTTATCACTGCTCCAGCACAGGTTTCCCTCAGGGTTACAAATTTCCACCAGGACTCTGCCTCACTTCAGTCCTTTCATGAAGCCTCGGTTCTCTTTAGTACATCCACAGACTCTTCTATTAGCTGCCTGCAACACACTTTTACAAGTAGCAGGGATTACTTTTCAGTCTTTTCCCTGCTAAGGAGAGAGAGAGCAAAAAGGCAGGGGGGAAACAAGCCTCCCCCCTTTCGCATTTTACTTTTCTTGCTGCAGTTTCGGCTGCCAGCTTCGACCTTGGAAGCTCCGTTATCTTTTGGCTGGAATTCTTCCACAGCGGTTTCTGTCCAAGCAGTCTGTCTTTTAAACTTTTTTTTCTCTTCACTCTCTTACAAGAGAGAAGGGAGGACTTCAGTGCTGCACCTGCTCCCCCCCCGGCCCAAGCCGGGGGAGGAGGGAGTCTGGCCCTGCTTCGGGCCTGCTACTCCTCTCCCCTACATGGCTGCTACTCTAATTCCAACTGCGCCAACAACCTTCTCTTCCGTTTTCTTGAAGATGTAATTAGCAAAGGCGTTACTGGACTTTTGATTGGCCTTTTTGTCCGGAAATTACCTGGACAAAACCATCCTCAGCCCCAGGGATGGGCTGAGGGGCAAAACCACGACACACATGAACTGAACTTTTTTTGGCATTAACTCCTGTACTTCCAGAGCAAACCCCAAACCACCAACCGTGTAAAAGGGTAGTCAGAGGCATAGGTGTATGTGTCCCATTTGTGAAGAATGTCATATTCAGGCTGTGTATCAGCTAGATCTCCCAACACTGCTTTTGCATGTGTTAAAAAAAACAACAACAAAAACACACACCAAAAAAAACCCCAAACCAGACCAAAACAAACAAAAACCAACCAACCAACCAACCAACCAAATTATTGTAACAATCAGAATCCCTACAGTAGGCAGCAGTGAATTTGGCTTTTCATTTAGATTTCAAAAAATCATATATTTGTAATGATGCAGTGTATTTGGAATCATAGTTGAAAGTCTCATTAACCTCCTCAGTGCACAAGGAACCCTTTAGTTTTTCATCCTTATGATGCTGTTTGGAATCTGTCACAAACAGATGTTTTCAACTTAAGAGCATGGAAGAAGTGCTTCTCAAAGGTGAAAAAAATGGAAGGTCTCCGCCAATTTGATCTTCAGTTAGGGAAGACAAGTAACTACATTTTAGAAAACTGTGTTTAACTAGCCAGCTAATCACACTTCCTAGGAACTAAGCAGCTGCAGGCAGAAGTGAGTTCTGATAATGAACCACATCCAGTTTTTACACTGTTGATTACAGATATTGTTGTAATGTCCACAAGCTATGTTGCAACAGGAAAAGCAGTAAGACCTCACACAGCCTATGGCTGAAACAAAGCATTCACTGCAGAGAGAGAAGTTTTCAGGGCAGGAAAAGGTGAGGTACAAACAAAGGTACAGGGATGGCCAACTGTGGTGAGAGGTGTCCAGTCCATGTACACTGTGCTATGTGTGTGTACAGATGGCACAGACTCATTTGACAAGAAAAATTACAGCATAGTCCTTCCAGTGAACCTTCCAAGGGAAACGTGGCTGGATACATTTTGCAGAAGGGCAGTTTCACAAAAGAAGAGGGAGCTAAGGGAGAAAGCTGATGCTGTTCAATGGAAACACCCCAAAGAAACTTTTCTTCCCTCTACCTCTGAGTTACAGTGAATTTGAAAGCTTGATACCACAGTATTGTTACAGCTTGGAACATTTCCTTCTCCAAAGTGTTTCATCACATCGTATGTACTTTTGTGGTTTAAAAGTTCTACAGCTGGAAAGGCAGCCAGTAAAAAGAAGGGAGCTGTTTTGTGATTATCGATATAAAACTTTTTAGCTGTGCATTTCAGAAAAAGGTCTGTTTATTCAAAAAGGTTTGAAAGGTATCCTAAATCAAGAGTTATATAGCTAAGGAATTCTGATACACAAGTCAGTCAACATCCCACTAAACATTTTAAAATTTGGCATTGCTGCAATTCCTTGTGTCAGAGGGGACAGCTGCTGCAACAAAGCACAAATCCCTGCTTTGAAGAAACTGCTGTCCCTGGGGCCTGGCTGCAGCAATTCCACCCAGGAAGTGAATGGGAGGGGGTGGAGTGTGTGTGGGTTCAGCCAGTTGTGCCTTCCTGAAGGTGGGACGAGACACATTAACCTGCTAAACTCTCAGCTCCCATGGTCTTTCCTGGGGAGATACTGCACTGATGAAACTTCATTATCTGGACACGGTGAAACACTTGACCAGGTACCTGACTGCTGGGTGACCTAAGGAGAAGCCAACTGCTCTTTCCCTATAAACCCTTTTGTTTCCCAGCCCTGATGGGTGGTGCTTTGTGAAACCACCTGTGCATAAAAGCACAGAGACAGAGGATTCCAGGGAGGATAATGCCTCTGTGCAAATCAGAGGGTGCAGTCTGGGTGCCAGAATTGAAGATTAGGAAAGTATCTTTGCATGCATGGGGAAGCATGTAAAATTTTTATACACTAAGACATCTGTCTTGCATTAATGGTTGAATGAGTTCAAAAGTGTAATCCTCTTTTTTTTTATTGTTTATAATTCAACTTTCACAGCTGTTGTTGAAATGCTAATACTTAAACCATCACATAATGGAAAAGTATTCTCAGTATCAGTATGATAAAGTCTTAAAATAAAAATGGTGTGCAAACTATTAAAGAGTCTCTATTTTTATATCTTACAAATACTTACACTAATATAAAATATATTTTTGTCAAAAATGTTTATTTAGAAAGCTTCTGGTCATTCTAGTTGATTAGTAACTTACAAATGTGAATAAAATTCCAACCCATTTCTAGTGCTGAGAGGGTACATAAGAGACCAGAACAACTATTAGAAGTTTAAGTACATTTTATTAACAACGCATCCCTTTGATAAGACTACGCTTCAGGAGGCCTTTAATGCTCATTGACATGAACTGTACACAGTATACAAAAAAAAAAAAAAAAAAAAAAAAAAAAAAAAAAAAAAAAAAAAAAAAAAAAAAAAAAAAAAAAAAAAAAAAAAAAAAAAAAAAAAAAAAAAAAAAAAGAGAAAAAGAAAAAAGAAAAAAAAAACACGAAAAAAATCAAGATGGGCAATACCATTTTGGGACAAGCCTCTGTTTAAATTATACACAGCTCAATGCAATATTCTTACGTAAAATATATAAATACTTTTTCTTTCTATGTTACAGGTATACAATATAAATCAGATTTCAATGTCTGTTCAGTGACCTAAAAACACTAGAACCTCCAAATATGTAGCAGCGTATTACTAAATAAAAAAAAAGACCACACAGGACAGGGAGAATAAGTATTGAGATTTTCCTTGATCCCTTTCCTCAGATCAGAATGATTAATTTAGATAATCTCTTGTAATAAAGTTTTAGGGATGCTGACAGCCCAGTATTAGAACAATTTTTCAAATAAAACTAAAAATTGCTTGCCTTTTCCCCCCTTAGACATTGCATCTTGTGCTGAGACACCCTATTCAGTGGCAAAATGGCATGTTACATTTTTTGGCATAAATTACATTTCTCAAATAAAATAGTGTATTTTACAAAGCAACTCAAACAAAATGTGCAATTTCTGCATGCTGGCATTGCTGTCCATCTACGCTACAAAAATAGCCCAAAGAAAATCTGCATTCTTTACTGAGTATAAATCTGTTGAAAACAAAACTATCTAGGGAACCACCACCAGGATGTAAAACAAAACCCAAGGAGATTGGGGGATGTCTAGAAAAAATACAAACGTGTTTTCTAGCATGTCCCCAAAGTTCTTTCACAGTTCAGGTTTTACTCTCACCAAGTATACCTTTAATAACCACACAATACTAGAAGTGTTTTAATAGGTTTTTTTAAACTATTTAAAAAGAATTAGTTAATGGGCCTGCTTTCAACTGCCTCTAGTAAAGCTCAGAGTAACAGGACTTGTGTGCCGCCCTGCTGGGAGGTGAGCAGAACCACAGAGATGTTCCAGAGCCTGGCAACAAGCCTGCGATTGCTAAACTGGAGCTTATGCTCCCTCAGAGGGAAACACCAGCCTCCTGCAGTCCAAAAAGCCAAATACCACAACCAGGACACCACTACGAAACAGCAAACTCTTCCATCTCTCACTAGGCTATGATTATTCTCTGTTTCTTGAATAACTACCTTACTCTTCAGGCACACAGTAAAGGCCCTACAGTTTTGTTTTCAGTCTCACTGCAAATTAAACTCTAATTCAAGATCACTACGCATGTTTTAAAATAAGATGACAAAAAGACAATCAGGATTCTCACTGGTGCCTTATAAGGGCAGCTTACCTCAGTGTGCTGAGCCAGTGCACCCTAAACTATCGAATTATTTAGAACACCACTTGGGAAAAAACCCCACCCCCCTGCAATGAGAGCACATTTTGGGTAAGTATGTCAGATGTCAGTCAGATAAGAATGGTCAGATGAGGAAAAGCAACTGATTGAAGCCCAATATGCCAGACGCTCCATATACAGGGTTGCCACTACAAAGCCTGATCATCTCCAGCTCCAACTGGTGTCTGCAACAGCTCAGAGCATGCTGCATCTCTAAATTTAAGAGAGCTGAAAAAGTCTCTGACTACAAAAGGAGACTCTCAGCACCGAGCTATGTCCTCCTTCCCTCCTTGGAGAGAAAGAAGCCCTCAGGGAGGTACCTGGGGGCCCCGCCAGTTCACTTTCTGCCCTTTGCAAAGGGCACTGACTGTAAAAGCTAAGTAAATTGGACAGCTAATGCAGCAGACTAAATGTGACTGATTTCACATGCAACCTCTCCTTCCCACAACGGCTTCTGCCTCTGAGCTGTGTATGAGCATGTGGGAAAGTTTTCTTTGCCACAGCAACCCAACTGCATTGGTATATACTGCAGGTGAACACTAAACCCTTTGCCTTTTATTCAACAGCATCATTCAGACTGGAAATATAAAAAGTGGGTGGTCTGTCAGCTTCCCTAGTAGAAGTGGAAGAGATTCTTTATTAGGGCTAAAACAAGCACAATCATTGCTTACTACAGTTTTCTTTTGAAGCTTTAAAATGAACCAAATGAAACCCCAAAACAAGAACTTTGAAAGCAGTATTTGAAAAAAAGAAATCTACAGATTTAGAAATTCACAGTTTATAACTAGGCCAATATAGATTTCCTTCAATAACAGTATCCCCTTCATTTGCCAATTAAACAGAAACACCAATGTGAGCTCAATGTCAGTATGTAAATTAATTTTCTAGAAATGTTGTATGCTATGTACAGTACAGACTCTACATCCTTGATGCATACTTGTTGAAATTACTGACACTCATACACTTTCAGAAGAAAAATCACACTTTATAACTGAATTTGCAGCCATAATTATTTATGTCAAGTTTCTGTTGTCATGGATCCCCACACAAGCAAGTACTTCAGAATGCATAAGCATTTCAGGATGGAAATTCTTTCAAAAGTAGGTTTGCTTACCTTTTTATAATCAGAGGCCTTTCTACATTAAGTGCTATGGGCTAAACTTAAATGAACAGAGGTGTTTTATTTAAATACAGGTGATAAAACTTGTTTATTTTGCTTTAACTGCAGAAAAATAACATGGAGTTGTTTGATGTAACCCCATTTAGTTATTAAAACAAATCTCTTCTACTCTAGCCTAACTGAGGTAGTGTTTGAAACTACTGTATAACATACGCTATCCCCATTTGTGGGAAAACTACATTATTTTCCTTTGGAGTTTATACCACTATTTGGTCTACTGTGATTGACATTTTGGTTTTAGAGAAGCATTTATTTCTTATGACCAGAAGTCCAATAGTTACTGGTGTGGTCTGTTTTCAGAACATTCCAAACATGTCTTGACACACAGATATATTATTTGTGTCAATGACCACAGAAGAGTTGAATCAGTTTCTTTTTGCTACTTCTTTCAGTGGGAACTCATGAAAAGATAATCTTAGGAACTAAATTTGACTATGAGCAGCAACTTACAATTTGCTTTACCGGAACCTGATGGTATGCAGTGCACACAAGAACTCAGTGAAGTGATAGCTGCAAAGCGGTGCTCATATGGCATGGTGAAATTTCCAATAAGAAGAAATAAATTCTATGTTTCACTAGGAATCATGTGTTACTGTTCACAGGACTACTTCTTGAAATCTCCAGTAGCATAGCTAGTAAGAACAGAGTTATGAGCATCAGGATAAGTTTCAGTTAAGTATTAATCTGACAATTATAAAAATGGTAGAAGTGAATGGATAAAAATACGTTCTACTCAGTACAGTCCAGCTGAATTATTCACCTATATCAAAATCAAAGGGTAATCCCTTCTATTACAGGCATTCTAACAAAGGTGGCCATGCTACTGTATATACACATTTGCATATATTTATACTACCTTTGTATAAAGGCTTCTGAATCTTTAGATTCATGAGAAAAGTGACAGGGATTCTTTTTTTTTTTTTTTCTTTTAAGCTTGCACTTAATAGTTTAGAAACCTTACTAGTAACATGATGGAGGCAACTACTTCAGTCATTACCAGTTACTGTATCATTTAACTTTTGCAATAAGTCTTAAATACCAGTACAAAATTATAAGTACGGCTGCTCCAAAATTTGTTACTTAAGGCTTTTCACTACAATTATTAGTACTATCAGACACTTGATCACTAACCCATTGAAAATTCAAATAAACCTTTGTTTTTATAAAAAGTTGTTTCCATGGAACTTGGAAAACACTCACATTTTGTCTTGTCACAAAAGCTACAATGATTAAATGTCTTCAAGTTTAGTTCATATAATATTTGCTTATCTGATACAAATCATGCTTTGTAGAGGATTGTAGTTAAGAGTAAGACCCACATTTGTACTATATGAGCATGAGTGTAGAAACTGCAAACACATGCATAATATTCACGGAAAACAATCTCATTTCAGCATTTTAGATTGAAATTATTTGGATTTCTGAAAATCAAATTGTAGTGAAAATCCTTAAATGGTTCAGGTAAGATACATGTATGTAAATGTAATGAAACTGGAGAAACTGCTAACAAAATGTCTTAAAACTATAGCAATATTAAAATAACTTAATGAAACCTCAGATTCAGAGGCATTTCTTTCTATCTGAAGTTACAAATCCCCATGTTTATAGTGTTACAAACAGTACAAAACCAACAGAGAAAGGCTAACATTAATCCCCTAGTGCCCACAACTACAGCATGGCTCCCCATTGCTGGCAGTGGAATGCACTCCCATCTCTCTGATTCCTGGTATTCAGGGTTTAAAAAGCAAGGCATCATTCTGCTTCTCTGGAACAGAATCATAAGTCAATTAAAAATGTCTCTGCAAGTTGTTCTGTTTCTTCTTAATGTATGGTAGAAAATGAAATGAAAACTTGTGGAGGCGTTCAGTGCTTGGCTCTTGCATATACTGGTAATTACTATTATTAAAACTATGTAATGTTTAATAAATCCCCAAAGGTCTCAAATCATTGTGGCAGTAATTGGTTGAGGAAGAAAATGTTTTCAGTTCAATCTTCAGGTACCAGTAGCTTCTGGAACAGTTTAGAAGATGGTGCTCCAAGCTTTTTTTGTCCAGTCAGTTGTAGGTTGTGTGAGGATTTCAGAAAGTCTGCATGAAATGCACTGCATGGGCAGAGGTCAGGATTCAGCTGATGCATCAATTACAGGCTGTTTTGTCGGTGTTGCTAAAATAGCCTCTGCTTCTTCATGCATCTAAAAGAAAAAGATGGAAGTATTAATACTGTTAAGAGACTTCGGTTTCCTTTAGGACATACCTCTTTGAAAGCATCTTGTACTTGAACATGAAACCTGCGCCCAGCTAGCACATTTTGGTACATTCAGTGCATGTGAACCCTCCACTTACTTGCAAGAACTGAACATCTTGAAACAGCTCCTGAATGAACCTTCGAGATGGAAGTCGAAATGTACAATGTGCTAACAAGTAGGACACCTCAGAGTAAAGGCATATGTCGTCAAATGCTTGGGGGTACTTCTCCTTAATTCTGAAAAACAGAATAAACAAAATTTTAGAAGTCTTGAACAGATTTCCATCATATTTTAATAGAAACTTTGCAATTAGATTATCATCATTAATGAAGTAGAACTCTGTTTTAGCAGTTGCCAGTTTCCAATGTCACTATAGGTTATAAAATTTTTAAAATAAATTAATTTCAGTAGTTGTACTGTTGCCTAAAGCAGAGTTGTGTTTCTCAAGAAGTTACTTTCAGTTTGTTATTGTCCTTATTTATTATTCAGCATAAATAAAAAAACTTAGTTTCTTTTTTAAAGACACGTGATATACTGGACACGTAACAAAACATTACTACAGCTGAATTACTGATATTAAATTTAATAAAGTCTGGTGAAGAGTACAATACTAAATGCAGAACATAAATGTTAAAATTATTTGTTTAGTTTTTACATTACATTCAATCATTTCTCCTCGACAACTTTATGAGAAGTCAAATTATTCACTGTCCCTCAGATCTTATTGAGAGAATACAGATGACTAAATGTTGCTAAAACATCTGGAATGTATTGAACTTACGTCAAAAGTCCAGTTTCATGGCCTTTAGTTCCAACTGAACTACTCAAATTGATTACCAAACGCAGGACTTCTTTCCGCAGAAGTATTCTGCACACTGGAGTATCATCTGGGATTGACTTTACTCCTGGAAAAACATATTAAACAGCATAGAATTTAAACAAAATTGTCTTTGATTGTGCTAATCTTATGCCATGGAAGTCTGTTTTAGCACTCCATAATCATACATGCCCATACTTTCTCAGATATGTATATACATACATATTCTGAGTGACCAAAATATTTCTATTGAAGTTCAAACTTAAATACTATTTTCAGGAATTTAAACAGTTTACCTTTTCAAATATTTCTACCACTTCATAACTGGAAAACCATGTAAGATAAAGTTACAGTGCTCTCTCTACTACTGAATCACGCTGCAAACTGGATGAGTTTCTCTCAGATAGTAGAGAATTTAGCAACCAGCTACTTCATAAGAAATGATAAGTCAAAATGTAATACACAAGTATAAAAAAGAAATGTCTTTCTCTTTATGGAAATTCAGTCATTCTTAGAAGCTTTTTTTAAATTACATCAGTTGGGAAGAAAAGGTAATCAATTTGCTTGTAATGTCAGATACAGAGCTACTGAATAGCCTGCAGAAATGCTTATAGCAAAAGAAGGGTTTAGAACTATGTACTCCCACACGGAAATGTTCTTATCCAGATTTGTTCAGTTTTTGTTTAATAATGAGCATTACTCTGTTGCAGTGTATATAAGTGAAACATAACTTTTCTACAATACCTAAAATATATTTTAAGAGTTACAGTCTCTAATAATCATAAAGCTTTCAAACTTACCCAACACAAGTTCTGTACTCTTGGTGCTGCTAGCTGAACCATGGGATACTGCATCACTACAGCCTGAAATTCCAGAGAATTTGGAGGAATGCACATCTAAGTGATTGTGAATGGTCTGCCCACACCAGTCAGTATATGGAATGTCTGAAAAATCTGACATAAACAAAATGTGGCATCTTAGTTATTCACACTTTTCTTCAATTCACACGCTTTAGCTATTTTTCAACAACGGTAAACATGCAAGACATTGATGCACTAAGTACTATGCATAAAATCAGCTGGAAAGTGATGTTGTATTTAGATCAAATCATACTTAAAATCTTTTAAAACTGCTTTTTTAGAATCTTAAAATACTCCACTGAAAATAATCAACTCTTCTAGACACTGATGGAAGCCTAAAATGTTCACACATAAAGCTCCCTTTAATATAACATGCTACAGATGCTCTTGCATATGCATACTTCTTTGTGTTCATACAATTATCACAGTTTGCAGAAAGGTCTCCGACAAGAGCCTGGCTCTGCTGCACCTGTAATTACAGTTGGGATTTTCTTTGCCACCCTTTCTTGCTTCTGAACTCAACCTCAATCTCAGCTCTCAGAGCCATTCCTCACATTTTGTGTATCATCCCCCTTGCCAACATGTGCTCTTAGCTGAATGTGTAACATTAATGTCAATAAGTAAGGATTCCTACTAAGTATCCTTTTCACCACAGACATTGTAAAAAGGCATATAAATGCAAGCTCTGCAGAGGACGTTACAAAAAATAACTCTGAATCTCATTTGAAGCTCAAAATATGAAGGAAGATGATTAAATCTCAGAAATTACAGCTCAACTTCAACCGACTCCTCAGACTTCCCTCATTGTATTTCAGGGTACAGACTTGAAGTCAGACTTTTCATTAGTTGGACAGCAGGTGTCAGTTTTCAGGAAATGGATTCTAAGTACTCAATAAGGTTTCAAATTTTATATTTTGACATACTCTCGGAAATATTTTAAAAACACATGCAGGCACCTAATTATAACAACACTAGAAACTGAAAAGCTGGAAATGACCACAGAAATACCACTGGCTGCACAGCGATCTTATTAGAGAATTAATTTTAAGGTCAATAGTCAGTTACATAAAAACTCCTACAGATTATTTAAAGATGAAAAAAATCCAATAGGTTCACTTGGTTTTACCACAGTTCCCCCACAAGGAACACTAACCTGTACGACTATATGCAGAGTTCACTTTGTTGTTAGGCTGATAACCCAGAATTTGAATGCAGACACAGTAAAGACAGTTCTCATCTGTGTGCTCCTGCAGCCCAGTATCCTCTGTACTTTCTAAGAACTGAGAGGCATCTGAACGGCTGGTATTCATGATTTCTGTGAGACTGATCTGCTGTCGTAGCATCTGGAAAGGGCTTTTGACAACATCACTTGCACCTGATGGAAGACCTGTAGATAAGAATTAGTTATCAAAAACCCCCACAAAACCAAGCAACTTACACTCTTTCAATTATTTTCCACTTTTAAGCCTTTTAAGGCTGGGAGATGGTGTGCACATGAACACCTATAACATTTTTTTTTTTTTGAGATGTTATTTTTTTACGCTCCCAACACTGTTAGAGAAACAGACATCACGTTTTAGTCCCAGCTTACCATACATAACGTGACATTGCAAAGGACAGAGTTTAACCTCTAAACACCCATACTGTAAAAGATGATAAGTGGTAAATCCTGACATGATATCAACATTACTAATACCCATGTAACACTAATACATTACCAATTTTCATAGTGTGCAACAAGATTAATAAAATATAACAGATGCTTAAATTACACATGCACTAATGCACACAGAAATGCTGTTTAAAAAACTGTAACTTAGTGGCCATGACAGGAAGAAACCAGACTCAACAACGCAGAAAGAAGCAGAAGACACTTTAGTGACATGCTCTTTCCTGGGTGAAAAAAAATCAAACAAATATGATTTTGAACAAGATTTACTTTACATCAAAACTTAGCAAACTACAGAAACACACTTCCAGAAAAATCAACTTTTTATATAATACTAACAAAGTAAAAGAAAAAGAATTAGTAAAGTGTGTCTTTTTCAATGCTCTAAGTAGTTGTAAGGAAATTCCAGTTAGCCAGGAGGCAGACTACAACTATCCTAATATACTAGTAGAGGACCAGTTTCAAGGCTTCTTTGTTTTCCAGTTGTCCTTCTTAAAAGACATACTGAGACCCTACAAATTTGACTTCTCTGGAGTAAACAGAAATTGCATTCCAGAACAAGCCACAGATTAGAGTACTTGTAGTTCTCTTGTACCATGTCCCATCACCTTCACTGATCAACTGTGATGGACACATCACAGAAAGACAAAATTTACTTTCTGCAATGAACACTGAACACCATTACTGGTTACTTTAGATTTACGTTTAATCAAAGGGAAATATAAATGTAACAGTTCAATGTGGCATTCATACTTTATCTAGTGTTACTTCCTTTAATTCAATATCACTACCCATCCTTGATTAGCATTAGCTCACAATATTGAAGCTATGCAGACTTTCCTCCTCCATATATTAGAGCAGGACCAGACTTGGAAGCAGCACCAAATTATCTCAAACTAAACAGGGAATTAATGGCCTGCTATTCAGATTCCAGAACACAGTTCTCAAAACTTAACAGCTAAAAAACAACCTTTTCTATAATGAAGAACTAACAAATAAATCAACAACCCACCCAATATACCAATATACAACAGAAAGATGTAGGAGAGGAACAAGACCAGTACCTCCTGCATCAGGTGCAAAGACCCTAGCTCCACGGTCATCCAGTGGAGGTGTAGTTTTCTTCTGGAAATATGGAGTTTCCTTTACCTGGAATATTCAAATGAAAGTTAAAATTACAGGACATAATCATACAAAAAGTAAAAAAGAATTTTATGAGGAAATAAAATGTTGTCAAGTTTTTACTTCAGGAAAAAGATATCATTAGAGAAGAAAATTAAGAATAAACTCCCAAGTACTGAAAAAAAGCCAAATGAGAAAAATATACATTTGTGAATGGATGTTTATTAAGTAAGGCTTATTATCAGTTAGTAAATGTTCTAACAGTGGTGAGAGGCTGTAAGGAAACCAGTGACCCACAGTGGCTATTAATAATTGGCCCATGATGACTCTACAGCACTGGAGATCTTGGGAATGAAGTGCAAAAACACTCAGTACATCTAACATGCTGTCTGTAGGACACAGAGTTGAGACATGTTTCAACTACAAAAAGACTTCAGAGAGAAGAAATTTAGCAACAAAAATAGGCCACAAAGACTGTGAAGGAGAAAGAAAAAGCAGTCATTTCACAAAGGGAAAATAGAAGTAGGTATTATAGAGCAATTTGTCTTTGGTCTTGGTTTTGTATTTTTGTGAGATTAGTAAGGAAGTGATTTACTATTGAGAGGCACCAACAAACAAAGTAAAGATAAGGAAACCCACTGATTTACTTTTGACATAGACCATGTCCTGGTTTTGATAATTAATTAACAGAATATTAAACCCTATGATGTATCAGTCTGTTAAACCAGAATGTGTTTTCTACCAAACAGAAAGAGGAAAGTAGTTGATGAGACACTTAAAATAACCTGTTTTAACTTAAAAATACGTATCTTTAAGGTTAAGTAAAGACAACATAATTTAACATAGGATAAAATATATATCAATATCATTTAACCAAGATCGTGGTAAGCAGGGAGTTAACTATTTGGTTATGTACATAACTTATGGTTGACCATAAGTGGTCACCATGATGACCCATTAGTTGGTTAAAGAGGTATTATGCTAATTTCAGTAAAAAAAATCAGATGTCAAAAATCTTATGATGCCAATTTATGTCACCATTGTTTAACACTCCTCTAACATAGTCTGTCTCATTATCTGACTAATAAAACAGACCAGACTAGTGACCTTGTGCAAACAGGGTTAGAAGAAAACCTCTTGTTCTCCGAAATGCATTTCTTGAAAGTACCACATCCGTTTTTGCTCATTTCTCCAGATTTAATCTATTCTGATGAAAAGGCAACAGTTGACTACCTACCTTTCAGTAAGAAAACCAATACAAACCAAATCAGTTAACACATACACACCTGAAATATTTCATTGATATCCACTGGGAGAGCGAGGCCAATGTAATCATCAGAGCTACCATAGGTAGCATTAGAAACCATGGAGCGAACAGAAGAGGAACGCTGAAGTGTGTTTTGGTTAATAGGACTTAATAAATCTTCTTTATCTAACGAAGCATAACTTAAAGCTTTCATGAACCTGCAACATGAAAACAATAAATCACAATTTTAGTAACTCTCACATTAAAAGTAAGACTATCCCTATCACCCCACTGCAGATGCCAGAGCTTGTTACGACAAATTACAGCTATAGGCTCATTGCTTTTTCTGCCTCGTATTGCATGGTTTGGCAGTTCCTAGAGGAAAAATTTCTTCTTTGTAATTCCTAGTACAGGAATTCAAGCTAATTTTCTCCAAGTTTACAGGCTTTGAATATTTACAGCCCATATGGAGGCAGTAAAGATTTAGGCTTTAAAACTCCTAAATGCCTCATTTTGAAATGTACCTATACACTGAACGTGCATTTCCTGGATATTCACGAACTCTGCCCTGAGCAGGCGCATCCCTGCAAAGGCAGGCCTTGAGCCTACCAGCAATGTGTGCAGAGAATATTTTTTTCCTGTACTCTGAACGTGACACCACCAGGTCACTGAAGCATGGAGGAAGTACTTGCTCCACATGAATGCACAAAGAACAAACCTAAACCTACACAGTGAGCAGAGGTGACTGTGAAAAAATACCTCGAAGAATGAAGAAAGAAAGAGGTTGGGAAAACAAGACAGGAGAAAAGAGGCACGATAACAAGTCCTCAGTGCTGATCAGAGCCCCAGTAATGGAAACTTCACATCTGGCCATCTTGTCATTTTACTTCTCATCAAAGATAAAAACCTATAAATGTTTTCTGCTAATTAGATGGTAATGTAGATGGTCTATATGCAGTGGATTAAAGCTTCTCAAAAACAAGACATACATCAGCAATGGTAAATTTTTACTGCAAATTATTATATATTGGAAGGTAAAGTGAACATCTGTTTTCTTTTTTGCCTTCAAAATAGTTTTCTATCAATTTTTTGGTTTAGATGGGCAATAAAAAGTCTTCTTATTCCTGACAGACTAGCAGTTTTATATTCAGATAAAATTAAATTATCAAAATTTGACCAGGTAAGGTTCAAGAAAGTATTAAGCAATAAAAATGCACGAACCAACTTAACAGGATATCAACAGTTTTCTTACTTATTCAGACCACTGCTAATTACAGTAGCAGTGGATTTCCAATAAAAGTCAAGCCATACTTCAGAGAGAGAGGGAAAAGGTCTCAACTTGTTCCAGGGTAGGGTTAGATAGGATATTAAGAAAAATTTTGTCACTGAAAGGCTTGTCAAGAATTGGAACAGGCTGCCCAGGGAAGCAGTTGAGTCACCATCAACACATTTAAAAGGCATGTAGATGTGGTCCTTAAAGACATGGTTTAATGGTGGACTTGGTAGTGCTGCGTTAGTAGCTGGACTCAATCTTAAAGGACTTTTCCCACCTGAAGATTGCATAAACTTAAAAAGTTACCAACTGCATTAATTATTTCATAATAAAACATGCTACAATGACTCTCAAAATTAAAGACAGAAGCATTAATCCTAAACGTTCGTCCCAGTTTTTCTTAGAAAAGCTAACAGATATATCATCAGTAGCTATAAACATCACTAAGTTTTCATGGAGGAATGTCTGGAGGTGATAGGGAGAGAGCCTTATCAGGATTTGAGACATGCACATTAACATTTTTGTTGGTCTCTGAAGTCAAAGGTGGGAAATTCAGCCTCACAAAATAATTCATGCAAATAAAAAGGCTTTTAACCTTCTGAATGAAAAGAACAACTAAAATCATCACAAAAATACATCTGTGGCTGCCAGTTGCTACTAACACATAAATCTGCCAAGAAACCATAAATGAAAGTTTTCTGAAGACTGACAGAGAAATAGCTTTGGCAAATAAAAAGGACAGTATATTTCTTTCTAACTTATTATTTAAACAGCAGTTAAGGACAATTTTATTGGGAAATAGTAAACTTACTCTGAAATGATTAGTAAACATAATCTGAAATTGTAAGGATTATTCAGCAGCGAACCTCAAATGTAAGCACTAAGAAAAACACGTGTACTAGTTACACTGCAGTCCTTCCAATCAATTATATTAGTAACCAACACAATCTGAAAATCTATTTTAGCATATATGTCTGCAATTATTTAACCTTCTGAACAATATGAGCACTCCAGATATTTCAGTTCAGTGTTAAACAGGTCAGCTCAAATCCTTGAGCCTATCCACTGATACAAAAGAACAGCTAAGCACCAGGGATATTGTCAGTATGACACTGCATGCAGAGTCTCTGGATGAAAGTCCACTGCTGCAAGGCTGCTCTGCACATCAAGGGCATGACTGCAAGGAGTGGTACAACACTATTTACAGGCTGTACCACCACTGAAATGACACTGATTTGTTCCTGCACTACACAGGAAGCCAGGGAAGCCAGTGACAGAGTAAGGAACAGTACTTCCAGTTTCCAGGATAGCACAGGTTAACTACTGAATCATTCTTAATTTAATTAGCACACTTATGTCTAGTTCTAACTTAGCTGCACAAAGGGAGAAGAAATTTATCTTTTACGACATCTTTCCAGAATGATATGAAAATATCAGGCCAAAAATGCAGAGCAATCATCAGGCAGTGTATACACTCATCTGGTATGAGGAATGCAGCTCAGGAACTGGGCATTTGTGCAGTAAACAGATGATGCATGTACTGGTAGCGTCTCTGTCTTCTCTCATCTGAGAGATGATGTTAAGGGAAGAACCGAGACAGATAGTGTCTTTTCCTTTTAAACAGTAGTGTGAAAATCCAACACACTATGTAAAAGATGATGTGAAAGGAAAAATCTGATACAAGGCCTTTTAAGAGAAAGTTGTTAAGCACTAATTGTCGCAGTTCAGAACAGTGTCAATGTCAAGAGCCAGACACCTTATGTAACTCTCTAATTAGTCTTCAGAACATCTAATATTACTCAAAAATAAAGAGGTGACACTGCCACCTAAAAATAAATGCTATGAGTAAAATCTTTGCTCTGTTGTAGCTAAGAAGCCAAACTGACATTCCTATCAGCGGTACCAGTATCTCATCACTGGCCTCAATGCCACATTAAACACAAATATAGCATACTGGCAGGAGTCCCTGTCCTAAAACCTCCCCCAATGACATCGAGAAAATTCGCTTCTGAAATACAGCTCTGACTTCACGGGTAATTTGATGTGTTTGCAACTTTAACAGTACAATTGCATTTTTGTATTATGAAAAATGAAACAGGAAGGAAATGTGATAGATAAAAGGAAACATCTTCCTTTGTCACAACAGCATTAGAGGGGCTAAGTCAGGTTTCTCTGACAGCACTTACAAAGTTGATCATTATTCTTCTCTTGTATTATTCTACTAATACTGGTACTGCTTTCAGTGGAATTAGGAATCACCTTGCAACAACTGCCCCTTTTCGGCGCAGACAGAAAGAAGAATTAGAAAGATACTTTTTCTGATTTAACTGATTCTTTCAGCACTGAAGTAAGAAATGAGTACATAATAATCTCTTACCGGCTTGGGGTTAGCCGAGAATCCAGGCTGCCAGACTTCATGGTAATAGTGTCAGTAAACAGCACGTCTTTTGCTGGAGATGCCAGGGCTTCTGAGTGAGACAGTGAGGGATGCATCCTCTGCTGCTGCAGGCGCTTTAGTGTAGCATAGCCAAAGGCATCTCGAGAACTCGTGTAGCTGAAGTTATAGTCAGCAAGACTTTTTATCGTAGCAAGTGAAGGAGCTTTAAGAGACTGGGCTCTTCGGGGAAGGGTATGAGAAGAGCCTGGTGGTACCAGGGATACAGAGTTGGATTTTGAGAGGGGCAGGTGGTTAGACTGTGGTGTTGAACAGTGACTTGGTTTAACTGTTTTTGTGCTTACCACAGTACTCAAACTTCCGCAGTCAGTATCTACATTTGTAGTGTCCACACCTACAGTCTCCCTTGAAGGGCTGGAGCTCATTGAGCTTATGCCACTTGTTGTGGTATCTGTATTAAAACTTAAGCTACGACTCTTGAAATGTGTTTGTGTAGTACCATCTCCTATCAGCCTTTCTTTACTTGTGTTTTCCCGATGAATTTCATTTCCAAGACCTTTTGGCAGCTTCAGATCATTTTCTCCAATACTTGGGGTACTATCAGTGTCTTCCACGTGTTTACTTCCAACAAAAGAAGTTTCTAATCGTAAAGTCTGGATTTTTGGAACTCTGAAAACAGGGTTGAATTCTTCCCCAGCAGGAAAGTCTATGCTACCACTAGGTTCTGTTACTGTACGATTTCGCCTCAGGCCTGATTTACTGTCAGATGATGTCACCTTTCCTCCTTTTGGATCACTGCTACTTCTGTGTTTTTTATTAGGTAGAGTAAGAGAGTTTAGAATGCGATTTTTCACAAGTCTACTAGAAGAGAAAAAAGGAAAGGGACTACGGTCTTTGTCCTTTGAAGGTCCAGGTCTGTCATAAAATATTTGTTCTGCATCTTCAGTAATATCTAGAAAGAAAGTACTGGTGGAAGTACTACCAAAACGGTCATCCTCCATGATGAACATACCTGAAATTACATGAGACTTTGTCACTGAAAATGGACATTCCTTCAGAGTGTAGAAACTATGTTGCAAAATAGGAAGCCATTCTACAGAAGTTTAAGTGTGAATCCAAGCAATTTACTGCAACATTAATTCATAATTTTTTTCTGCAGAATGCAGTGCAAATTAACTAACTTGAGGAGTATCTGAGGGGAAAGTCTCATTGTTTCAAAAGAAAACCCACACCATCATATTTCAGTGTAAATATCCACCTACTGGGATTCAACCAAAGCACTCCTTTCATGGTATCTAAATATGGTACACTTCTGGATTTAAATTCCAGCTACATATAGCAAAAATAAAATGCATTAGATACTCAAAATACCCAATGATTTAAATACAATGATTTGTGCATGTATGTACAGCCAGAGAATACATGAACCTATTTTCCAGAACATTCCTTGGGCTACAACCAAGTGTATCTTTATACCTAAGCCCAGAGTTTTCTGAAGCAGGAAACTGACAAGACTTGACATAAAAAATTAGTAACTTACCCTAACATTAAAATTTATTTCTACTACACCGAATGTGAAGCTAAGATATTCTTTAATCTCTCTCACTTGTCTGCATCTCTCTGAATGCACATAACTGTCCTCTTACTTAAACTCTTATTATTGCACTATCACCTTTACACCATTTGTCTGAATCTCATCCTCCCAGAAGGTTGGTAAGGACACCAAAATACCATTTTGTCGTGGTTTGGGGCCTTTTTCCATTTGTTTGCTTTTCTTTTGTTTGCTTGTCTTGGTGTTTTGGTTACTTACTTGAAGGAGCAGATTCGCTTTCACTGTTGTGCCTAGAACTGGTGGACTCAGAGTTCAAGCTAAGAGTGCTGGGTATAGAAGAAAGTTCATTGCAGAGCTGCTCCATGTCATCAGGGACCACTGGCCACGGCTGTCTACGACTGTGTCTCACTGCATCCCAGTTATGATGCTTCAAAATGTCACATCCTTGTTTAGTTTTGGCTATTAGACCAAGCACGTAGACACAGGTTCTGTATTCAACGTATATATAGAAAAAAGAGCAACAATAATAGCATCTAATTTAACTAATCTTATTTCTCTTTTAAAAGGAAAGTTTCAAAACAATTCAGCGGAAACTTCACAAAACTGCTAACTAGTATATTGTTAATTTTTTATTTGTAAATCAATGGAACCTTAAGAAATGCACTGAAGTATCTGAGAACAATACAGTATTCAAAAATAAAAATGTATTCTCACAAGAGTCATGTTACATAAAGTAGAAAAGTAGCTTTTGAAAAAAAGGACAAACACTAATGCAGTAGCAGTATTAGGAAAAATATCAATTTATGCTTTTAAAAATTCAAAAAGATGTTCAATAAAAATAAAGGAATGATAGATCGATATTCAAAGAGATAAGTAGTAATTTTTTTTTTTAAAGGAGAAGAGTAGTATGTATCTTTTCTCATAGGTTTAATTTGCTAACTGCATTTTCTTTCAGACTTCTTATACAATTCTACTGTTGCATCAAACTGAGATTGATTGTTAATCATCAGTGATCTTTAACAAGTGGTTTCCAAAAAAGTACAAAGGTATATTCATGTAAATGGGGTAAAGTTATTTGAAAACTGATGGCAACTACCATCTGGAAATTTTATGTATTAATCAGATACACATACCCTCTAACAGAGAGAACCTCACAATGCTGAGCAAGCGCCATTATATCCGGAATTACGTTCTCCTCTTGAAGCAAGTTAAGACCCCAGTTTGATGATCCAATGTTGCCCTGGAATAAAATTTGCCAAGTAAGTTTTGATCTTGATCTGATCTGCAGCACTGTCAGTGTAAAACTTTTGACATTTTTGTTTGTTGAGAGAGTTTCAAACCACATCTTCTCAAAGCAATTATGAGATCTGAGCACCCTGTCTGCATCTCCTAGTTGTGCAAATCCAAAAAAAGGACTCAGCACACTACCTATAATACCTAAAAAAGTCTACAGTTAAAACTACTATGTATTCCTCACTTCACCACTTCAAATGCAGCCTGCAGTATAATCCTGGTTTATTCATTTTATATTCCTCTTACACAGGCATTTAATTACAAGAAAGAAGCAAACAGTTGAGATGGCAAAGCAAATTTAGAAGTGTAGCTTGGATTCACACCAACACTAGGTTTTTCCCTGTCCCAACTACCAGGGGTGTCACGACCACCTACATTCTCATGTATCAACACTGGTCCAACTTTCTTCCAGAAGTATGAGGGACTACCACAGTGAATACATTGAAATTAGCCCACAGCAATTTGTACCTACTTGTAAATCCATACTAATATTGTTGCTACATATGGCAATGTGGAGGTTTTTTTGTTAAAAAGAATTAGTTAGAAAGAAAAACTGACTATTAAAAACTCAGAACAAAGCAGGTGCAGTGAACTACTTTCAACTCAAAGTCCAGTTATGGTACAGAATTCCAACTTGAAAAAAATCACAAAAACCCTAATTCGTTAATTATATGGCATTTTGCTTGGTTATTTCAGAATCATGAGTCATAACTAAACAACTGCAAAAGGTTTGTAAATCTGTTACTAACCAAAGCCCAAAGGGCTGCTTTCAGTTGCTTAATTCCTTCCCATTTATCCAGCATTGGGGAACGAACAGTGTAACTCAGATCTGTAACAATACTCTGAAGGAGAAAAACAGAAGAAAAAAATTAGGTTGAAAATTAAAAGGAGACCTCATTCAAACAGCTTTTCTTGCATTTATAGTAAAAGTTTGAGCACTTATTTAAAGCATGTATCCCAAGTCAAATAGCGGTAATTCTGGAATTATAACCATAAATGAACAGCCATGATAATGTAAGAAGAAAATCTAAGTGAAATCACTGATTGTATGAAATACAACACACTGGAATATATAAATTTTCTCTTGAACTTTTCAATTATCATAATGAAACCCACTTTAAAAGTGAATTTAAGCAATTATGGACCAGCTTAAGGCTCTTCTTTTTATATTTTCAGAATATTCAAAAGATTTTATTCCCTCACCTCCACATTTTTGTATGCTTAAAAGGATAGGCACAGTTTTACTGCAGGTATATTTGTCAATATTTTTCTATTTATGGATTACTTTCCATTCTAAGATTTTGCCAGTCATTTTAAGAATGCCAACATTTTAAGAAAAATGTTTCAAGGTATTTTGCTGGTATTTCAGCATCAGGAGGGAATTTTACATGAGACTAAATGACAAATGCTTTCATAACAATCAACAACAACAACATAATCAATTTATTTTGCAATGACTGTTTAAATGCCATCTCTTTCAAGACCTATTTAAAAACGGTTACAGTGATCTTTTTAAATATTTCAAATTATGAACAATTATTGTCCTCACCTGAGACTCCAATAAATGGCACCCTGTCTTATGGTGCACCAGTTGGCCATAAAGGTGAACTGGCAGGTATACATGTGGTCGTTGTAATCTGGCAGAAAGAGAAATCATATGTAAGTTTTCCAGCATTTCTAATATTTTCTTTTAAAATAAATTATGCTGCAGTGTAATGCAATGAGTTACTCTTCAAGTTTTTCAAATAAAGAGAATTCTTTAGAGGCATTTACAAAGGAAGAGACTATTTTGAATGGAAGGAATGTACAATGATCATCTAAGCCCATGCTTGACCACTTCAGGGCTGACCAAAAGTTAAAACCTGTTATTAAGGGCACTGTCCAAAAGCCTCTTGAACACTGACAGACTTAGGGCATCGACCACCTCTCTAGGAAGCCTGTTCCACTATGTGACCACTCACAACCCTTGTGATAAAGAAATCATTCCTTATGTCCACTCTGACCCTCCCCTGCTGCAGCTCTGAACCATTCCCATAAATCCTGTCACTGGATACCACGGAGATCAGCATCTCCCTCTCCTTTCCCCTCCTCGTTAAGTTGCAGAGAGCAATGAGATCATCCCTCAGCCTCATTTTCTCCAAACTTAACATATGCCTTTAAATAATTTTCAGTGTAACCTTCTCCATAATTCTTCCAGGAAACGAGTTTAGACTAATAGGTCTTCAGTTTTCTGGGTCTTCCCTTATGCCCTTCGTGCAAACTGGAATAACAGTTTCTAGTCAGAAGGGATTTCCCCAGGCTTTCAAGATCTTTGGTAGATGATACAGCTGGGTCCTACCACAACATCAACTAGCTCCCTCAGTACTCTGGAAGAAATCCCACCTGGCCTCATGACTTTCTGAACATTCAGCTGATAACAGCTGATCTCTTACAATTTTAGTGTCCAGAAATGGAAAGTTACAATTCCCATCCCTAAAAGTCAGGTAACAATCTTCAAAATTTATTGATCCAATGTTTTCTTCTGACCTACTCTTGCCACCAATCCACTTAAAAAAGCCTTTCTTATTGTATGACAGAACACTGGCCAGTTTCAGTCCTGAATAAGCTTTGGCCTTTTGTGTCTTCCCTTTTGTGCCTGCTTACGTGAATCACAGCTTTATAATCTTTCTGACAAGCCTGACTTTGCTTCCAGAGATCCTGTAATTTTCTTCTCCTCTTGAGGTCCATGAGGAGTTCCTTGTTCAGCCAAGGTGATCTTCTGCCCCGCTTGATTCACTTACAACATAATGGGATTGCCTGCTCCTGTGCTTCTAAAATGCCGTTCTTAGAGAGATCAGCACTCATGGAGCCCTGGGACCTCAAAAGCTCGAGAGGGTATTCTGCTAAACAGCTCTCTTGAAGTTCCAGGCACTAACTCTGCTGTCCTTTTTTTCACTACACTGAAAACTCTCAACTCAGCCATGACACAATCATTGTGGCCAAGACCATCACATCTCCCACAAGTCCTCCTGTATTCACAAACAGCAAGTCTAGCAGGGCATCTCTCCTAGCTGGCTCACTAAGTACCTGTGACAAGAAGGTATCTACTATAGACTTTGAGAATTTCCAAGCTTGCTTGTTACTGCAGTATGACATTCACAGTTGATGCCTGGGGAGTTAAGTCTTCTGTAAGAAGCCCATGAGAACAAGATCCAGAAATTTCTCCTAACTGCCTAATGAATGGCTCATCACTGCTGACACCCTAGCTGAGCAATCAATAGGAGACACCCACTACATCTTCTTTATTTCCCTTAATCCTACCCAGAGGCTCTCAACCACATCACCACTAATTGTATAATCAAACCTCTTCCTTATGTATAGAGTGACGCATCCACCTGCTCTGTACCCAGCGTATCCCTCCTGAACCACCTGTAGCCCATCATCCCAGCACTCCAATCATGGGCCTCATTCCACCAAGCCTTGCTAATAACAATGATATTAAAGCTCTGGGAACTGACCAACACTTCCAGTTCATTCTGTTTTTTTCTTCTACCGTGTTGTAGAAGCATTTCAGATAAGCTCCTGAGACCTCTGTGTTTCCAGGAACAGTGTAAACTGAAACCCTGTTGGTATCCCCTTCCCTCATACATTCTAGTTTACAGCTTCCTTGAGTCCCAACAGCTTATGCCTCAAGACCAACTTTCCCCAAGTTACCTTTGGTTGCTCCGACGAACATAGTTATCACCATCAACAGGTTTGCGGTATGTTGTAAGTGCTTCATTAAGTTGTTCTTCAATTAATTCAACATACTTTAGGTTATATTCCTATAAGAAGATAGACAAATGTTGATACAATACATTTAGTGGTTTATGGTCTCCTAGCATGATACTTGACAAGAAAGAAATAATTCAACTGTCCCTTAAGGCTGGTTGAATTTTTTTATAATTTGAAGGTGAGGCTCACCAAAATTAATGCACTTCATACATACAGTAAGTTTGCAGAGTCAACAATTGATTCCGTAATCATTACAGTGAATTTGTTAAAAAAAGGAAGAAAATACTTCACATCTAACAAACTCAGTCTCAAAAGACCACAACGCATTTCAGCACTCCTTGAGAAGTGACAGTTAAACTAGTTAAAAAATTGCCCACAGGAATGAGACCAATCACTTACAATCGATTACAAACACAAAGTAATGTTGGGAGAGTTTTACTCAAGTTATGGCAATTATGAATTTTTAATGGTATTGTGTTCCTCTTTACTTCCTAACAGAATAAACTAATTCTATCTTTGTGAGCTCTACATTTAACTACAATTAGCAATAACCAGAGGTAATAGGTGTTTTGAAAAGTGGCATTCCTTTGCACACTCCTCTAGATAAGATCTTACAAACCAACCTCTTTACAAAGTCACTACACTCTGAAATATTTGCTGAAATATCAAAATTATATAAAGGCCTAGGTAAATCAAAAGCCCACTAAGTCCCTGTAAACCTTTTTCTTCAAAAAGGTAAAGTCACTGAGGCAATAAATATATTTGCATTACTGAGGCACATACATTAATATACAATACTTTTAAGGTCTAAACCCATATTTACACCATTCCCCCTTCTGATATCAAGCACACTTTCTTCTTTGCATTACCTTTTGCCACTTTTCCATCTGTTTTGTTACATAACCTCTTTCATTTAGATATGAAAACCCCTTTGGGATGGACAGAAATCTGTAAAATAACATCAGACAGTTACCACTCTAAAAAAAAAAGTCACACAACATGAATAAAAAGCAACATTTAGTTGTTTTCACAGAGTGAAGTCAAGTAGCATATTCAACATTTACCTTAGGAGTAGAAGCAAACCCTTGTCTCCAAGATGAGAAAGGGCTGGTTTCATTTGGATAAGGGCATGAAGATTGGCCTAAAATAATTAAGAACACATATGGAGTATTTGAGCAGTATGTTATTCTGAAAACTGGAGTAACTACATCAATCTGCCAGCAATGAAGCAGCAAGTTTTTCACAACAGGAAGTATAAAACAGCACCAAATGTATCCTAATATTATAAATTTTAGGTACCTTTTGTCATTAAATGTATATTACATCACAAAAAATATCATTAACAAAAGAGCTGAATTAGCTGCAATTCTTATTTAAAATAGGCATAATCCAGAAATCTACACTTTCCTGTCAGTCATACTGCAGTATTTTCATTAAAGGGGTCTATAAACTATTATGAGTCCAACAATGACAACCAAGAAAGGCAACCCTGAGTAGCTTCTTACATATTTTTACTTTGCTACCAGGGAAAGGGGTAGGGAACAGACTTAAGAGTATCATACCAAAAAGAGGTTAAAAAGGGAAAGGATGCTCACCTTGTCTTCACATGCCTCATCTAGAATATCAAGTGCCTCAGAAGAAATAGTTTTATTTTTATCATGTAACTGGGTCACCAGTAACTCAATCCCCCAGTTGCTGAAGAACTCTACATTAGCTCTCAGCAATACTCGTAAGTGTTTTGTTGCATACAACCGGCAGCTCTGCAAAGCAAGGAAAATGCTTTCTTGAATGGAAGAAAAACAGCTAATGGAGTAAGTAATTTGTAACTTTTACAAAGACATTTCAATTATCGTATCTTGCACCAAGCAGCTGTGATGAACACCTTCTCTACTAAAACTACAAATTAGTAGAGCTATTTCTATCTTATCAAATAGGAAAATTGAGTGAGATCACAAGTAAATTGGTCACTGCGAGTTTCACTGAAAAGCCCTTATGTGAGAGCATCATACAAAGTCATCAGAATTAGCAACTAATATACCTTGCAAGTGGCCAGTGCAATTGCACGCACCTTCAAATTTGCAATGTTTTACAAAAGACTTTAAAAAGCAAATATAAGAACCTCTGGGGAACTTATTTTAATACATTTTGATTTCTTTCCTGAAAATACTCAGTCTTCCAAACTTCTTAGAAAACCTAAAATGTTATTTTCTGTAACAAGACAAGTTTCCCATACTACTGTTTCTCCAAATGACAGCATAGAAGTACCCCGTCAATTTCTGTACTGCTGTTCAAAACCTACTGAATAAACAACATAAATTGATCAGTTTATCTGTTCAGTGTGGAGAAGAGAAGAGGAGTAAAGACCACAGAGGAGAAGCCCACCATTGTCTTTCCAGATGAAGGAAAATCCTGAAATGTTTTTACTTTTGATGAGAATGAATAGGAAAACCAGCGCAGATGATCTCTCTTTCCCTCGTGCATGAACTACATGAAAAACATAGATAAAGCTCTAATCTGTCAGAAGGTTCTTACTTTTACTATTAAAGGGCTTTGAGACCCCTAGAAGTGATGAATCAAGTCAGAAGTCACTGCTCATCTGACTACACTCAGCAGAGCATAGATATCAGTACATGGAGGGTAATTCTCGTCCCCTCCCCCAGCCACCTATAAGGATAAAACTTGAGGTCATGAACAGCAGCACCTGAGGGCACACTGGCTACTCTGCTATTTCTACCATGAACTGGCAGAAAGGCAGCTGAGGCAGCATTAATTTGCTTTAGCATGAGTTACTAAAGCACATCTGAAAGTAGGTTAGGATGTGCTTCTCCTTCACTGATCTTTAAGGATATTGCTCTGCAAATGTTTTTGTTGGACACAGTCACCCCAAAATGCTACTCTCCCCTTGTAATTTCAAATTGACAACAGAAACTAATTTTTATTGTTTGGAGACACTCTCAGGGAATTAAGATTTCTGAAAGAAGCAAGCCTACTGGAGATCAACTTTCTCCCTTACTAAACATAGCTTTTCAGAAATTATGTCAAATCCCATATATTTTCATTGCCTTCAAACAAAATTGAGAAGCCAATTAAAAAAACCTGTAGTCATTAGTGAGCCTCACTCTCTTCTTTCAGTGAGTCATCCCTTCAACCTAACTATCTTCATTACTTTCAGACTCCACTGTTTACCTGTAAGAATCATCTCATCTTTGACAGCCTCAGAGAAATATCCTGAATTCCCTTCCCCACCTTCCAAAACACCATGAGATATTTAAAGGTAGCACTTACTTTATTCTCTCTCATATCCACTCAAGAACACATTCTGGCTGTTCAGGTGACAGAAACAACCCCTCTTTAAGTAATAAATGTTCTTTCCTAGTTATATTTCAACTTACAAATTGTCATTTCCCTGACATCAATGCTTGCTTGTCTAATAATGTTACACCTTTAAAATTCAAGAGTTTCCTCTCCCAAGTCCATGTAATTCTATTTTATTCCCACTCAAATTCTTTGATTCAAGAGAACAAATCCCAGTGCCTGTTTCTGGACCAACTCCTCATTCCAGGAGCTACAGCTTCTCCTCAATTCCACCACACTGAGTAACCTCACTCATTACTGTAACAGAATCTACTACCACAAGGTTAACCTGCTTGGTATTGCTAGAAATACAGATTTCTCTTTGTTATAACAATAATGTTACACTTAGTTTATATATAGTGAGACTTTATTCTCATTCACACCCAAGAGAAACCTCTAATTGAATGACTTAATTTCTTAAGCACAAATACAGTATAGGGTGTGAAGTTCACAACAAATTCAAAAGCTAGACGAGTAGGAGTTTAATTTCCCAGAATACAAAAATAAAAACCTTTCTGTATATCTAATAGCTTAAAAATAAAGTCATACACCTTGAATAACAAAATAAATATCTAATGGCAAATAACAAAGGAACATAAGTTGAACTGAACTTACATCAGTAGCTGCTGTCAGGATTTTAGAAAGGATGACTCTTGCCAATCCATCTCTGCTATAATCCAGACTAGAAACAGTCAATTTTAACAAGTGATCCTGGTTCTTCAAAGAACAAAGGTTAAGAAGACTGGAGGCATGAAAAGGGAGGAAGAATAAAATTAGTACCTGAATTCACTCAAACCTGTTTATTTATTCAAGCAATAATTTAAACTTAAGCACTTTGAATTATCCTTCCATATGAAGTATAATCACAAAAAAGTAAATTATCATAAGAAATGGAGTATCTTTAAACTGTTGTAACTGTAAATTCAAACGAGGACAAAATAATGCACTGAACTGCAATGGGGTAAACCCCAAACTAACATTTTTTTTTATAACTGCTCTGTAAAAATTTTGTCAGCATACTTAGTGATTATGAATATAAAAACTGTTCATGAAGCTCTGTGAACAATTCTTCATCGTAAAACACTGTGTAAAGAGCTTGCCATACAGTTAGTCCTATTAACTGTCTAGATTTTATTATAAATAAAGTTTTCTGAAGCCAGTAAAAAGCTTGCTTTCTAATAATCAACAAAACCAACTTGGAAAAAAATGGAGTACATCCAAACACTTGTATTTCTGCTTGTATTTTACTATACTTAAATAAACTGGTATTAGTCACTAGCCAATTCATTCCCAAAGTTAGGTAAGTTTATCTGTACATGAACAAAATTTTGAACTTCAGAACTTCACTCAAGTATACATACGTTAAGTACAGCATTAAGTACAATACATGTCAACACTTTCACAAACAGTATGATGCATACCAGTTTTTGGTGGTTTATGTGTTTTGGGTTTTGTTTGTCTTTCTATTTACCCACTCCTGTCTTTTCAGCACACTATAATCCCTTCAGACAGGTGTAGACAGGAAAAAGTAAGCTGTTTATGCCACATCACATCTATCTGCTTATTATGACAGACTAAAAGACCCCTTCTTAAAAAAATAAAATAAAATAAACCAAAATAACTTCAGAGTTTCCAGCTTTCCAGATGGTGGCCCTGATGCACAGTTTACAATTTTTGTAACTGTTACAGTGCAAGCACAGTTCAAACCGAATAAAAACACTCACCACTGAAACACGTTGCATTTTTCAAGCATTTTCACTCCATGAGGGTGACAAGATAAAGTACCAAAAAACAGAAAGTAGTGCTGGCTAAGGGTATTTAGTAACCCATTATTTTGAAGACTGCGTTCAGGTTTCATTCCTGATGAAGAGTTGAGCCAATGTACAATATCTTTAACCAATTCCTCCAAGTAACCTTGTCCATCCTAACAAAACAAAGAGGAGTAACATCTGTTAGTAACAGAACTGTGTCTCTTCTCTGCACTGAAACCCCTAATTTCAAATTTCTTAAAATGTACAAGCACAACACAGACACAAAATAGAAATGCAGGCTGGCAATCAATTCAGACTAAAGAAAAAGGTTCAAGGTAAATAAAAGAAGATAAGCTTGGAGGTATTTTAGGAACTAATTCTTTCTTTCAGGAAAAGCGACAAGTATTATTCAATGGCGTTTTCCTCTGACCTGAGGCAAAAGGTCTTTAGCAGAAAAGAAGAAAGAAAATTGAAAAGGAAGGCTATACATAGCAAAAACAAGACAAAAATTCCTCCAAATGCTGAGTTGCATTTAACAAAGTAGTTTTTAATAAAACTTCTACATAATCACAGTCATCTTTCTCAGTATTTTACATTGTTTTTCTTATTTACACTGGTCATTTCAGATTTAAGAACCAGTGATTCAGAAGCCTTTACCAAAAATTAAGGTTTTTCCTCCAAGTGGCACACAGCAAGACTACTCATTTTACCTCTAATCTTGTAGATGAAAAATTATTACCTCTTCTGATTCAAGAAGAAATTCAGTAAACTGACAGCCCACGACAGTGAGCTGCTTTGCCTTGGCATAGTCCAGATCCAGGTTGGCATAGAGTTTGCTGCTAGGCTTGTAAAAATACAGCAACCTCCTTACAAACCTACAGAAAGTAAAAAAAGAATTTGCTATTTTTCAGTACGACAAGGACAGTCTCACAAGACAAAGTAATGCTGACAGAAAAAATAGGTTATCATTAAATTGTTTTACTGGCAATAGATGATCAAAATCTGTTAGAAGAGTAGCAGGTAACAGCAATGAGTCTATCCAGACAACTGCAGAGATGCTGCTGCACTGCGTTTTATAAAGGGTTTTCTAAACCATTACTTAATATATGCAAAGGAACTCTATGCTCTTAGGAGACATCGCTCCCCTCTCATTTTCATGCCTATAATTTATTCTGCTGTAATGTATCCTGTGGCAAGTTTCAAAGGCTTTATTATCCTGACTAACAAAGAGTGAAAAAATACTCTTGCAAAGTGAGTTTTCTCCAGCTATAACAGTTAACACTACTGTGAAAAACACATTTTCGTGTTCTGACAGGAAACAGTCTTATTTATTCAGCAACAGTATTTTCATTCACCTAACTTAACCATTTCTGAAACATCACACTGATTGCAAACACAGACTCCCACTTTTTGAAATCACAGTAACAATATAGTTTGAGCTTTGAATCACACAAATAAATTTTCAGCGAAGATTCTCTGCCTATCTATAGATTAAGTTTTAGAAATGTGACATATCCAAGAAATATTTTATTGCAATAGTAAAAACCAGTTTTTCCAAATTTCTTTCTACAAGGGAAGTCTAAATAATTTTTACATACCTGTGCAATTGTTCATCTTTATAGTTCCTTAGATTTATATTTGGCCACTAGAAAAACAGCAAATACAGCATTATACGAAATTTGTATATCAGTCCTTAAATAGTCACTAGAATTCACTTTTATCAGTTATATTTACCTAATAATTAGAAATACAAGTTTCCTTGCACCTAACATTACATCTGTAAAAAGCACTTATTTTATTGAAATGCCCACACTTCCTGCTTCAAGAACTGTTCAATTTTTTTCTAGAAAAGGACAAGCAATGCTGGTCACGTGCTACATGCATGAGGCCACAATTCTAATGAAAATAGAAAACCACGAAAAGCTGATGAAAAATAGATTACAATTTTGCTCAGTTTTTTTTCTCTGCAAATAAAAAAATTTAGTATGCATTAATAGGGAAATAATTTTTGGGTTGTTGTTTCCAATATTCATAAGATTTGTTTTAAAAATAAACATTACTCTGTTACAGCTCACTTAAATTCTGCTTATTAAAACAGCACTCAAACTCCCCTGTTGATACTTTGTAAGATATATTAAGACATATAATGCACTAGTTAACGATCAGTAAAACTGATTACACTAATAATACTGTCAGATAGAGATGAGGTTGACACTTCTGCTTAAGCTCTTTTAGCAGCTTACACAGCGAGCTGGGCAAGTAAAAAAGGCAGTACAGGACCACCTGAGATGCACCTAGTGAGGTGATTAGAGAGCTAATGCTCCACACATGTAAGAGGCAGGTGAGTAGCCACATGAGATAGCAGATTTGAAACACTGGAATCTGGATTCTGCTTGTCTACAAATGTCTAAAGAGGACTAAAAATGGACCATTCTGATAACATTATCTCAGTTTATGCTGGTGTTGTGCAGTTTAACAGGAACAGAAGTGGTTAAAAGTGAACCAGAAAACACACACACTTCTCACTCCGTAAGAACTCCCTACTTTTGAGACATTCGCAACTGTTTGACAGTACATTAGAAAATAAGTTCCTGGGGACGTTTGAGATAGCAGAGAAATTGACTGTTTGATGCAAATTGCACTTCAATAAAATTAAAACACCTTAACTACGTAAAACTTCCACTGTCAAAGAACTACATAGACTACTAGTGAGATTCTGAAAAACAGTTTGCTGATAATATCTTTAATATTGAATGAAAGGAAAAAATATCTACAACTAATAATAATAGGTATCTAGTAAACCAGTAAACCTAATAATTGCTGTAAAAAAAGCCTGGAAATCCTGTGGAGCAAAGCTACTGTCATGTACATATTCAGGTCTTTATACCAGAAAGATTCTTGCTCTTTCAAGTTTATCGGTCCCTGAAAGAAAGGTACAGAATTACTTAATTTCTTTTATTTTTTTTAAAAAACAAATGAACAACACAAAAAAACCCACCAAAAAAAACATAATCTTGATTATGATTGTTACCATCAATTCTTTTTTGTACTTTCACCATCTTTGTATCAACACAGTACAGACAGTAAGAAAAGAAAATGTTACTCAGCCAAAGGATGGCTTTGATGCACAGAATGACAGGAACTATTCTGGTTTGAACTATACTGAGTATGTAAGAGTTTTCTTACTCAAAGAAAGCAAATTTTCAGCTCACTAAAGGAGGCAGTATCTTAAAACTTGTGTATTAAATATCTTTAAAACAATTCCCCCCCTCAGGTAATACCTTTATGTCGTAAAAACAAAGTAATTTTGTAATTAACCTGATGCTATGGAAGTATTTGTATTAGTTCAAAACATTCAATGAGGTTGTATATCAATGAAGTTTTCATATGTGGCTCAGCCTAAGCATCTCAAGTTTGATCTAGAACCCATCTCTGGCTTTAACTTTCAGCTCATATTTTTAAAAAACTGAACAAGGCAGTACCCCTCCGCAGCCTAAAGTATTAGCAGCTTTAAAGACAATATAGCTGATTCTGTAAACTTGAAATCTATACAAATAAAAATATATAACATTTAACACATGCTTATTAAGGAAACTTTTGAATTTAACTGTAGTGTATTTTTGAATTCAGTTTAAGGGTCCTATACAAAGAGACTACATCAGCACTGACTATGAGACCCTAATTTTCCTAAATAAAATAGATTATTGGATGTACTATGTAACTAATATTCGAAAGTCAAAGCTCAGAAGTGAAACAGAGATTTTCTCCCAAACAATTTCTTCAAAATATTATCCTGCTTTTTGTAAGCTCACCTTCAGTATGGTCCCTATTAGATTCCAATTCCAGTCAAGGTTCTCTTTGTGATTGAGAACTTGGCTGTCTCGAAGATTCATGATGAGTGCCTCTTCTGTATCCTGGAATACAGACAAGAACAACTACAGTAATTTCCTCACATCAGTTTTTCAGGCTTGTCACATGATATACTTAGTGTTCATGTCACAGTCATTAGAAGGGCAATGCTTCACAATAATATGCATTTGAAGTTCAACTGTATGGTTATGGTACTGCATTAAGAATCTAAAAGTAACTAGTTAAAAAAAAAAAAATAGTCTCCAAAACAATTAAAAATTATTGGAGTTTGGACATCAATGTCTAAAAATACAATATAGTATCTATAAGTACCCAAAACATAAAACAGATTAAAAAGAAATACTACAAAGAAATCACATAAATGGCTAAGAATTAAATGAGTGAAGCTTGGGGGGGGAGGATCCAAGTCTCCGAAATACAGTCAAATTCATTTTTGAATAATGAATAATGGTAATACCTTTAAAATAAAGATGTCTTTCTGTACGCGGTACTGATCCCTTTTTTGGTGTGTTGAGATTGCTTTCTGAATAATATGATCTAAATGAAGGCTGTAAGGTTTAGGTCCTCTTTTCTTCATCTCATGAAAACGCTTTAAGCAGTTGAGTGCTGCACTTGCTCGTCTAAGAGAAAAAAAAAAATCAGTTTTTGGCAACTGTTATCAAACTAAAGAGCACCACTATCTCTTGAGTAAACAGCTCAAAAAAGACCTGACCAATGCTTCTGAAGCAAAGGAAGTTATTTTCTTGAGACAAGTTTTTATATACCCATAAGCCTCAATCTCATACTGAAACAATACAGAAAATTATCTTTCAGAGTCTCTGAAATATGACCCTTACGGATAACTTCTTTTCTACTCTGCAAGTAGCAGTGTCTGTCACAGCTCACAGAAGGTGTTGTAAAGTTTAAAGTTGATTTACATTGTGAGATGCCACAGTAGATCAATATTCTGCCATTGACAGATGATGGGGCTAGCTTCAATTTACAGTAACAAAGTTTTTCTCTTACATTCTATTCCTTCTCCCTTCCCCTGAGGGTGGCAGGACAATCAACAGTGCGCTTCCTGCTCTTATTATCTAAACAATTCAGCAGCATGTAACAAGGGTTACAGGAAAAGATATGAAGTATCAGAAATGACAGCTGACAGCAGTAAAAACAGTTAATTACAAAATAGTGGTAGCAGAAGACAAACTCCTGTTGAGCAAATAAAAATTAGGAAGTCTAAAAATGAGAAGTCTATCTTCCTTCCCCATAAACAAAAATTCTCAAAGTGTAGAAGAGTGCTTTTATTTTATTTTCAAACAAATACCTTTGAATTTGGTCACTTATCTAAATTATGCAAATTCAATGTAGGAAACAATGCATAGTGTTGACCAATATCAAGATGCCCAAACAAAAAATACCACTCCTATAAAATCACTTTCTTCAACTGAAATGGGAATTCTTACTACTCTATCAGATATGTCCATAAATGCCAAAAAGCAAATGCACTGTAGGTAATCCACAAGCATATCCCTCGTCCCACAGCTTTGAACACATGAAATATCCTCTGCTGAAGTTTCAGATATGTCTTTTTTTGAAAACTAACTGTGCTTTTGCATATCAAAATCTTCTAGAGACAGATATGAAACCTTCAGATCTAAAAAGCAGAAGAGCACTGCAGTTTTAGGAAGCACTCTACAAGTACCATTCCACAGTGGCAGTTTGGAAACATTCTATAATTTATCAATAACAACAGAATGAAATACAAAACAGAACTTTATGATATTTATCAGAATACTGATCTGACAGGACAGATGCAAGAGTAATTAACAAAAATGTTTCCTATTAGCAAAAACCCAACACAGTCAATTTGTATTCTACAAAGAAAAGCAACTAAGAACACTGAGTTGAAGAAATATCTATTAAAGATGTGATTCTATCAAATTATTTGATTTCTTTAATTAGGAGGTTTAAATTGTGTAAAGTATCTAGAAGATGGCATTTTGTGACAGAGCTTTATGCTTTAAAATGTAACTTAGAATTCTTACAGTCTTTTCTCTTTCATGATGTCAAAAGATGCTGCCATATTCATCAGTGTTGGCAAGCAGTGCAAGTGATGGCTGTGAGAATGGGGAAGAATTGTGTTTGCCTAAAACAAACAAACAAACAAAGACCAGTTAGAATAACTTTTTACAACAATTTCAGCCATCTATTTAGGATCAACATTTGAAGAAGCTACTATTTTTCACAAGACTTTCACAAAATCATGACAGTTAAACTACTTTTCAGTTAATGTCACAGCATAATACAAGTACAATTTTGAATTGTGGTCTGACTGATCAACCTCAAATACACTTGAAAGTAACTTAAAATGATTTCAGAAGTTTATAATCCATATTGTTAGAACTGGTGATTTTTTAAGTGTTAACATACAAAAACTTGCAAGCATCGGATATTCTTTATGTTATGTGCACAACAGTACTAAAAAAAATCTAAAATCTGAAATATAATTTAAGCTGATTTCTACTAAAACACTACTGCACAAAAACCCCAACTGATTAATTAACATAAGGTACTAGATGTTCAACCGCTTTTAAAAAACGTAGGTAGTTCTGCAAATATTTTTGGAAACTGAAGAACAATGAAAATAAGGAAACTACTTCCATCTCTAAAAACTAAATAAAAATACAAATATTTGTTCTTTTCCTGATAAAATTTATATTTGACTAAGAAATCAACTCTTCAGAAAATCAAGAAATACCTATGCTTTCCAGAATACGCCAATGTGAATAACAGTCATTACCATTCCAAAATTATTTGGAAACCAGAAAAATAGCAAACATTTTTACAGATTCCTCTTTTTAAACTCTGTAATGCCTGACTGAATACCCAAGCAATTCCATCAATTATTTAAAGAAAAATTACTCAAAAAGCTAAAAACAAAACAAAACAAAAAAAACAACAACAAAAAAGCCTCAAAAGATTTGGTGTGGTTGTGACCCATCCTGCTGACCTGAGATGTACATTACTATAGTAATAAACAATCCTACATCTGAAGATTGTGACTTTGGTTTTTTTGGCCTGCTACTGAAGAGTCGACAGTCTAAACATGCAGACTACATCTGATAACTTGTATTCAAACTTTTGCAAGACAAAGTCATATTTCACAATCTTACTAACTCTTATAAAACAGTTTATTTGGAATAAAAAAAGATTTAAAAAACACAAGAAAACTGGCTTAAGTGCTCTGCTGCATATGCTACTCTTGTTGAGAGGACGTGACGTCACCTCCATATGAAAATAGTTTAGGCTAAAGGAGAGAAACTACTGTAAAAGCTACGTAAGGCAGATGGAAGCAGAATGAAGCAAAAGCTTCCCTGCAGCTGGAGATACCCACAGCAGTGCTAAAAATGCACTCCACCAAGATGGAGTTGCCTCAATGAATAATACTAAGTACCCAAACCACATGGAGCTGAACGTGGAAAGTTTTATCTGCCTATCCTGGAAAGCAGAAAGCTAAACACACTGTCAGAAGGCGACCTACCATCGTTCTATAAAAAGGAAAAATCAGCAATGGTCCTTTTCCCAAACACAGTAACTGATGAGTTTAGAGGATTCCAGATTAAAAATACAACTGGCTACTATGGCAAGGAAGAGTAGTGGTGAGAGGCAGAGCTGGAGATTACCCTTGGAGCAGAACCTCTACCACTTCCAATTCTTTCCAAATGGTTTTTCTATTGATTAATACATGAAATGTCAAAAGATGTAATGTAAATTAATCCACTATTCTGATGAAAACTATATGTTTCAGGCTTGTAATACAAATTCAATGTTATAACAGCTATAACAGCAAATATTTTTACAAGTAGTTACAACAAATTCAACTTACCATGTGCAAAAGTTCTCCCAAAAGGATAGTTGCTCTAACAGACACATGGTCATCGCTACTTGTGATCACTTCAACCAGACCCTTCAAAAAATTAAAAAATTTTACAATATTAATGTATAACATCTTATTTGAATGCTTACAGGAAAAATGCAGCACACATCTATTCCAACTCAAAGTCATTAGTTACCTCTAGAAGTCCATTAGTAATAAAAGCTGAAAGCACTAACGCCAAATAATTATCCATGAGATCAGGCCTAAGGAGACAAAAAGTATGGAAATGATTTACAAAGTTCACTTCTTATTGTGCCTGTCAGAAAACAAGAAGCATTTTGTCAACACCACTAAAAAATAAAACCAAGAAAAGGTGTTTAGACTGAGTTCATTAAATCCTCACCTTGACCTGGCTCGATGGGGTAATACAGTTTTAGCTTCAGCAGCTACAAAGCCATCAGAAAGTCTCCAGCAGTCTTGAAACCTGCCTGGATCTATAACAGGAAAATATGGACAAAGGTAATTTTAACATTGGCTTTCATAGTGCTATTTTAACGGTTGTTAGTAGGCAAATAATAATCCATGACAACAAATGTTACCTCAGGTTTCAAATTTTGCCAGAAGGGATCTTTAACAACATTCTAACCCACATTCCTGAACAAAGCAAGGATATCTTGATAGCTAGGACAAAGACTGTATCTAAGAGTCAACCAAAATAATGACATTTCTAATTCGTAAGCACATTAAACTTGTTTAACAGAAAATACCATTGGCACCTAAAATTTTACAATGTATGTACATACACTGAAGCAGCAAGTTTGCAACAAAGAATGATTTATTCACTTATAAACATGGAACAAGGATTAAGCTTTTATAATCAATAGCATGACAAAACATTTGTAACCAGAGTATTAAGAGGAGAATTGCAGGAACACTAAAAGGCTAAAACTTGCTCCTTTTAGGCTCATACGAAGTAGAGAATAATCTTGGATTTACAAGTAGTAATTCTAAAGATAAAACACTAACTCGTTTAAATATAAAGACATAAAAGAGCATGCACTTGCCCTTGAAAAAGGAAAAATCTGGTAAGGTGCAGTGGGGATAGCTAGCAGGTATACAATATATAAAAAAAATTGAATAATAATTTTCTGTAACATTCTCTAACACATCTGCATTATAAACACTTGTGACAATTCAAAAATGTCTAATTTGTAGAGACATGTTTACACAATCTTTTGTGTAAATGCCTAACTATGCTCCACTGCTGATCTTTTATCAAACTTGACACTTAACAGCTGATAAAGGATTTTAAAAAGGACTTCTGAGTACCCAATGAATTCGGTGATAAAACAGCTAATAATAAGGCAATCTACAATACAGAGGAAACAGTGAAAGTTTCAAAGCTTAACAGACAGAATTTTTATGTGAACTGTTTTAAATACCTACCTACACTGAGAAGTGCCTCAATAAACTCTTCTGCGATAACAGGAAGAGGAAGGCGAAATATATCATAGAGAACTTCAAGCAGGCCTCGCTACCAAAAAAAAACCCCAAAACACAAATGTTAGAGATTTTCAAAAAAAATTGTCCTTATTTTCATTACTAATAGTGAAGTTGAGATTTTTATAGAGTGCTAAAACTGGTGTATGTGTTGCATTTGTATATTTGTGCAACCGTTTCTTTTTTCATAAACTGAAATAATCTGAAGACAAAAAGAAAAGAGGGGGCTTGCTTAATTTTGAAGTGTACCTTAATGTCCCTATGAATTCTATAGAGGTTCAGGCTACTTGAACTGCAGATTTTTAGAACAATTACAACCGGCATCATCAACTTCATTGTTGATGGCTTAATTTGTAAAGAAATGTTTTTATTTCCCTTGGATTCAATTCTGATTATTATGTTTTAGGCTTGTAACTGCAGCTACTGCAAACTTCCTTTGATTTGTGAACACAGTAATGATTAATTTCTGTTCTTTTCTCTCCTCCATTTTCTCAGAATACATGGTATGCTTCCCGTTCTCACCGCAATTTTACAATGGAATTACAGACTTGAATTTGGGGGTTAAATGAACTTGAGGATTATGGTCTCATACCTGTGGAGTCTGTGATTTCTGAATTGTTAGAAAGTTAAGAATACCTAAATTAAAACATTTAATATTATACCTACATCACTACTAAATATTTATTACCTACCCGTATTTCCATATTTGGTATACAGAGTACCCCAATAAGAGATTGAATCCCAGAATTTCCAGGTTTGCACAGGCTGATAATACCTAGAAAACATAAAATACATAATAATATTCCCCCAAGAGACCAATGCTCATCTCCAGATGTTTCAACACAGTACATTTAACATTACATAAAAGTCTCAGTATAAAATTGGTCATTTTATACTGAATTTTTACTCTTTTACTTTAAAATTTCATTTTTAACAGGGAAAACCTTTAAATTGTTTCTATAAGTTACAGCATATCACTTAAAGCTTACACTGATTTTTACACTCAATTTATGCAGTCTCTTCATTAAACGTGGCTGCAAAGACAGTAACCTTGCTCATTTCCTTGACCACTTATCTTCAGATTTCACAGAACAAATTAAACTTACAGAAACTACACTATCCAGAAAACAAACAAGTTCCTACAAAATGCAACTTTAAATTAACAAAAATAATAAAAAACCAAACAAATCTAGATTTTTCCACCCTTTTGTCTTAAGATATCATAAACAAACCCAAACTGTTATTCTTTAAAACATACAGAGTGATGAAAATATCACCTACTCTAGAACTTGAACTTCCATAGTGTGGTTTATATGAACTTGAAGGAAGTTCTCAATTTCGAAAATTACATATCACAAAAACTTCATATATGCACATGTGGCCACAGACACACTACAGGCATTTAAGTATGTACCATGGTGCACCTCAGAAGCCTTTTGCAAGAGTGTACAGTGGCCACATCCCAACTGCAGTGCAGGAATAGGTTTGGGTGTGTGCAGTCATTGCTCCATGCCCCAGTTTTGTCTCTAAGGACAGGATCACATGTGAGCATAAAGCAGGTAGTAACCACTAGCTTTGGAAAAGAACCCTGACTGGTAAACACACAGAACAGAACAGCACTACATGGCAGATGTACAGAGAGGTGAAAAGACACACAGAAGAAGTCAAAATAAAACCAATATTCTAAAGCATGTCATTTTTGAAGGCTGACAGTGTAAGGACACCTCTGTAGTAAGAATATCTAAGACATTAGTCTCCAACATAAGTCATATAAAATAGGATGAACGTGTTAACAGCAGGAGTGCCACAACAAGTAACATGGTCCAGGACAATTGTTCAGTCACTTGCACTTTCAGGCACAGGCTTTAAGTTCTAAGTGCCTGAGTATAGGAAGATGCAGCAACACTTCTATCAGAAACTGTTTCCTAGAAGTTTCAAAGTTGTCCCAGGCTTCCTACACTTCCTCTCCAAACATGAAAGAACACATCAGAAACTTGAAGGATACTTGGATTTTAAAATTAAGTTTAGCGATCATTGTCAGAGCTTTAAAAATTAAAGCAAATAGTGTCAAAAACCAACCTGAATTTTTTTTAAATATAGTCTGCAAAATTCCTACTCAAAATTTTGGTAAATAGTTATATTAACTAATTCAATTTAAATTTGCAAGACACTGTCTTGACTAAAGAAATTAGAAGTTCCTGAAGCGGTACCTTCATTTTAGACATTGTAATATGGCAGAGAAAGGATTTAGAAACATTAAAAAAATACTACTTTTTTTGATTTAGAAATGTTTTCTACATGAAAAATTGCAAACTATATCCATTTGCAATTCCTCTTCAGCTATGGTAGCTGGTAAAAGCAGGTTCTTATGAAACTAAATTCTGTCAGTATCTCTTAACATAGACATTTTGCATTTACAGTGGCAAAAACCATCTCAAAGGCAAATTTTTATAATATGATGTTACTTTAAAAATCCTGTCACCCATTAAATGTCAGATATGACCATCAAGATACAACTCATAAGGTATTCTATACAGGGAGGGAAAAAGCTTGTTAGTAGTCAAAGAAAACTATGTATGCATCCTCCAATTTTACAGTATCAAAACATGTAGCATTGTAGGAAGGTATTGTTACAAATTAGAAACATCAAGTGAGACAGATTCTGTGTCATTTATACTGGAAAGTAAAATCACCCTTCCAATCATCCAGCTTCAGACAAATAAACAATCTTACCTGCCCATGATCGAAATGCTGCCACGATTCCCATTTTACTAGCTAGAAACCGTGCTTCTCTGTCCTCTCTGTCATTAAAACAACAAACGTCACAATGCAGGTAATTACTCGAAAACAAACAGTGCTACTAACACAGAAAGTAAACAAATGGTAGTTAATTGAGATTTTAGATGAGGGACAAAATCCAGAGCAAGATAAATACTTCATGTAGGTATATGCATTTACACGTGCACAAAAAAATTTAGAGATTTTTTTCAGTACTGTTACTCTTTCTCTTCCAGGGGAGTTTCCACAAAAGGAGGGTAATATCATAAAGTAAACACCTATATGACGTCAGGTGAATCCCTCTGATCTCCATGGACAGTGGGTCTACAGCAGGGACGTAAAGATTGGACCTTATTCAGTTTCCCAGACCTAATCCCATTTGATCCCATTCTAATCCCATTTGATAATTAAAAAAGCCTGAACAATTCAAGTAGGAAGCAATCTCAGGTCTCTAGTCCAAATTCCTGCACAAAGAAGTTGACAGTTATCAAACCAGGCCAGGTTACAGAATCATAGAATGGTTTGGTTTGGAAGGGACTTTAAAAGGTCATCTAGTTCAACTCCCCTGAAAGAATTTAGCAAATGTAGTGTGGATTACACATGCCTTTTACAGCTTTGGGAACTATATAAGCTTCTGTAATTCAGCTTGGAACCTGTAAAACACTCAAGGCTTTATCCAGTTGGGTCTTAAACTCTTAAGAATGAAGGCTGCAGGACCTCTCTGGACAGCCTGTTCTAACTCTTGACTGGCCTCACAGAAAATAATCCTCCTGCTACTCTCATATGAAGTTGAAATCTCTCTTGCTTCAATTTCTCTCTATTGCTTCTTGTCCTCCCACCTTTCACCACCATGAAGGGTCACACTACATCTTGATAACATCTTCATAGGTAATAAAAAGTCTGCTATTCTGGGGAGGATGTCCCCCAACCCTCTCTTCTCTAGGCAAATCAAGCCCCTTCAAATCATAGAATCATAGAATTAACTGGGTTGAAAAAGACCTCCGAGATCATCAAGTCCAACCCTTGATCCAACCCCACTGTGATCACTAGATCATGGAACTCAGTGTCACATCCAGCCTCATCTTAAAAACCTCCAGGGATGGTGAATCCACCACCTCTCTGGGCAGGCCATTCCAATGCCTGATCACTCTCTCTGTAAAGAACTTCTTTTTAATATCCAACCTAAATCTCCTCTGGCAGAGCTTAAGCCCATGCCCTCTTGTCCTGCTGCTGATTGCCTGGGAGAAGAGACCAACTCCCACCTGGTTACAACCTCCTCTTAGGTAGTGCTCCAGCACCTCTATGTCTTTCCTGAACTGAAGGGCCCAGACATAGTCTCATAGACTGGACATAGTACTCAAGGTGTGCCTTCACCTGTGCTGAGTACAGGGAAAGAATCACTTCCCTGCTCCTGCTGGCCACACTGTTCCTGATCCAGGCCAGGATGCCATTGGCCTTCTTGGCCACCTGGACACACTGCTGGCTCATGTTCAGCCTCCTGTCGATCAGCACCCCCAGGTTCCTTTCTGCCTGGCTGCTCTCCAGCCACTCTGTGCCCAGCCTGTAGCGCTGCAGGGGGTTGTTGTGGCCAAATCTTAAACGCTTAACAGTATTTTAGGAAGTTGCACTACCGTATTCAACTTCAAGAAAATTAGTATTTGAAAAGAACAGCTTAATTCCAATATAATAGGGAGCACAAGTAGCAACATTAACACTTACTTGAGTTGTCCTTCTGCTGTGTCTGGATTATGCCTGTAGTGAAAATCTGTGTAAGGGGCTAAAATTCGCTAAACAAAAGAAAGACATGTATTATTTTCACATGAAAATACAGTTAAATTGCTGTTGCCCTTTCCTCAGTCCCACTCCAAACCGCCATATTATTTCTGCTTTATGTATTTTAGGCTCTTAGCCTAAAATATTATATTTTAAACACTGTGCACTAGCACAGAGGGTGAAATCTGAGACAAAAATGAAATATTTTTATTACCAATATTATGTTTAATTTCTGTCTCTAAATAAGTAAAACAGCACCCACCTCTAATTCTACATCTGCTCGCACATACTGTCGGGTCTTTGGATGATTAATGAGGTGCAAAACTGTAGTTATCAGAGCCTCATTTATTCGGCTTAGCTGACAATCAATCACATTTTTCAAGATGGTACTTAAACCACCCCGAAGAGCCACCACCTCAGGATTCTGAAGTGCTAAATGAAGACAAACACGTCATTTTGGTCAGTAATAGGAAAGAAAACGTTTCATGGCATACGACAAACTCGTCATCTCTTCAGTATATAAATCTTATTTTTCCTTAACACTGTTGAGGCACATGTAAAGCTTCCAATGGAACCGGCTGACAACAAATAGATTTTGGAATAATTTATCAAATGCAAAAATACTGGTCAGTCTCTGCCATTTCCTAACTTAATTCCAACCAATTTTCCATGTGGTAGTTTCTGGATTTCCCCACAGAGAGGTTTCATGCTTCACTGGACAGACTACAATATAACAGTAGCTTATTGTTTATTTCTTTAGAACGAAGTTTGTATCTTGAAAATAATGCTGAAGTTACTTCCCACTGATTGACTTTGGGAAAACTTCAAAAATCAGCACCCAAATGAAAAAGTTTAGGGAGTTAGTATCAACCACTGTCCAGATAGCCTTTAAACAGGAACACAAATACTTCCAGAAGCCAGCGAACTACAATACCCACTCCAGGAATTTTTACAAAGAAGATGTCTTGTAATTCTCTGAACTCTTGTAAATTTGTCAGCATCTTGTGCATGGAATTTTCCCTACTTCCAGTCCACTAGTTTTAAGAAACACCAACTGCAGCACAGAAATGTTTTTAAAGTAAATAAAAAATGGGCAGAACTTAATGCAAAGAAGAGCACCTGAAACTTTCTGACACTATTCTTAAAGGGATTTTAAGTCATTTTGCTTCATATCATGTTAATTGCTAAAATCTATGAAACTGCCATTAAGAACTATTAACAATTAATTTTAATTAATATTAATTTTAATATTATTAAACAAATACTACTAATGACAATCACATCAAAACTGAAGATTAATTAAGAAAAATTATCTTACCTAGTTCACAGATAATGGCTATGCATGCTCGAACCATTCTGTCTCTTTCTTGAAGACCATCATTTCCAACTGCTATCAAAGAATTAGTTATAGAACTGGGGAACAATGAAGCATTCACAGTGATCATCTGCCAAAAAAAAAAAAAGAAAAGGCCCTCTGGTTTCTCCACAATATTTCTCTAAATACACTCATAAATTCACCAGCATTCTGTTTCCTACAAACAATTAGACAGACCACTCCACCTATTACTTGGTTTATCTGGTGAATCCTCATAACTGTTTTTTTTGCTCGTGAAATTGAATTTCAATTCCAATCCATTTGTCAATTTAATTTAGCATTCTTTTCCTGCTCCAGTTGTTTATTTTTATATTATTGTAATAAGAAAAAGTTAAAAGATGGTTGTTGCAGTGAGAATTATGACTACCTTTTTCAGTTTTTTTTCCATAATGTCTTTATAACAAAGACCACTATCCAATGACACAGAGTAGTTTACAAATTCATCTAGAACATTCATACTGCAGCAGATTATTCAATACCTACTCAACTGTTTACTTAGACAAGATTAGCATATCCTGCTTTGTAGAGATATCCTTAGACTGTTGCAAAATATAAAAAGAGGACAGTCAACAGAAGCAGCTGCTAACAGTATTTGGAATGCAACTCTCACTAACATCCCCATATTCTTTTGCACAGTACCTGATCATCCTAGAACTGCAACATAATTCATCACAAGTTACATATACACAGCAAAAGACAACCACATCCACTTTAAATATGCTAAGTGGAAAAGCAAAGATAGAAACAACGGCTGTGTCCATTAATGAGGTCATTCTTCAATTAAAAAAATTTAAATCTGAGATAGAACAGAAAAACAGATTTAACAGCCTATGCTCACTAACACTACTGAGGATGTTCTGCACCACAGAAACCTGCAACTGCTAGTTTGGGACACTCAGAATTCACACCAGACTAAGGAGAAAGACCCTGTGCACACATTAAAGACCAAGAAAGCCACTCCAAAACAAACAACCAGTACCACCAACTCTTCACCATCCTCCAAGTGAGGCTTTGATTACAAAGGCTGAGTAGTTTTTTTAATTTGTGAAAATTAAATACACATATACTCTCTACTAAGGAACACGAATATCACTAAGCAGATGTATTACTAAGGAGGAAGTAGGTTTTTGTCTGACTGCTTAAAAAGGGAACAACACAATGTTTTATAGTGCACTCAACCATGTCACTTTTTTCCCACTAAAATGAGATTAAAAAAATACTCCATATCCATCAAGCACCTAAAAACTTAGGGCTAGTTTTCCATGGGTTTATCATTCTTTTCATTTATAACAAAATCTTCATTATATTTCAAAAGAATGTTTTGTACAAAAGAATGTACATCTGCCTTTGATGTGTTATAGATACTTCTTCAAAGGTGATTAATTTTTTACCTTTTTTTGCAGAGATGTTAAAATGAGATCAATCTCTATGACCAATATATATAGGAAGAGTTTTAACAAATTTATTTTCAATACATGTTTTTGAGAAATTTCTTGTTATACATAATGTTAATGCCAACAAAACAGGAAGCTTTAAGACAGGACTCTAAATTAAAAACAAATTCTTCCCCACCCACACAGTCTTTCAGTTTTACAACGGCATGAAGAAACAAGAATTAGTAATAAAATGGGTGTACTACAAAACTGTAATCTGTTTCCTCCTGATACTGACATGTACTTAGTGTGAGGTCACAAGCAGCCTCTTAAAGCTGTTCTGCTTCACTGTCTTCTTTGGTTTTAAGACATAAGAAAGAAAGACTTAATATTCAATTCCAAATACATTAGAAGAATAAAAAAAATTTTGTATTTGTATCTACTCTAGGTATTAAAATGCAGTTCTAAAGACTAAAGGACAGGTAATGCAGAGCTACTTACAAGTAGCTATCATGTAATAATAATAAAGACTATAAATTAGGTCTTTTAAGATTCCTTTAAGAAAGAGGAAGAAAGAAGGTGGTTCATATTGCATCTAACCTTGACTTCTGCTTTAAAAGGAAAACACACTGCCTACTACATAAAAAAGAAAAATTGTCTTATTGACTTCAGTTAGATAGAAAACACTTCCCAAAGCAACTTCATGCCATCCTTTTCATTGCTGAAGACATAACTAAACTGTAAAGCTCTTAGTAGGAAATTGTTTTTAACTTCCTCTACTACTTTAACCTGCACAGTTTTTAAACAAATTTATTATTAAGTGCCTTTTCTAAATTCATAAAGCAGTATTAATATTTTATATTTTGTTCTTCTACTCTATGAAAAGGAAGACAGGAGAGTGAGAGAATATTTTAATTTAATCTCTGCTATTCTTTCATAGGTATTTTTGCTACCAAAGAATTGCATCCACACCTTGAAACTGAATATAATAGTTCTGTGATGCTAGAAAAACCCAGTTCAGTTCCTCCATGGCTCACAATTATCAAAATTATCTTTCTGCACAAACTAGTTAGCTTTGTTTTATTTGTCATTCATTCTCCTTTTCTAGACCTTTATATGATCTTTTAGTAGTCCTGGCTTCAAGCCAGTGAGCCTGAGACACTGAGGGAGATGAGAGAGAGGTGACAAAGAGGTAAGAGCAGGGTAATAAAAGGATTGTGAAAATACAGAGCTCGCCATTCAAAAAGTGTGTCACAGTATTCCTTGTGAGAGTCTCTCAAGTACTGACTGCCCTATGCCAAAGTACGTTTAGCTGCTGTAGCCTAAACAGCACATGAAAAAATTGTTAACTTTACTGGTAGCCAGGTTGGGTGGGTTTTTCGTTTGTCTGAGATTGCCTTTCAAGAAAAAAGAATGTTGTAGATAGCAAGAGATGGTAGAAAACACCTTTCATCAACACAGTTCTCAGTGTCACGGAACCATAAGCATCCCCATGTAGCATGTACATCTGATGCATGTACCTGGTGCATGCACAGTACCCTGCCACAATGATGGACAAAAAAAAAGCACTGGTGGTCAGCTGTATGATTTCTCTAATGTTTATCTTTGACTCATCTTTATTCATTTTTCAAATGAAACTAATGGATTTATTTCCCTTGCAGTCTCTTCTTTCACGCAAGACAGAAGCTTTCACTCAAGTAGGAACTGCTCAAAAAAGCCCAGGAATAATGAGGACAAATTTCTGACCCAAATAGAAGCAATTATAAAGGTGTTTCCACTCCATCTTCAGATTTAAGTTATTCTGACTACACTGAAACTCTTATTTCAAAGCAGACTGGAAAAAAACTTTTATAAATTGCAACTTTGTCAAGGACTCATTCCATTATGGTTGTTTTGTTGTTCGTTTGTTTGGGATTGGAGGAGGTGGCCAATGTTTAAGATTTAAACCCCTCTTTTTTGGCACAATTGTTAATCAAGTATATTTTTTTTCTTTTTCTGTAAGACAGAAACCAAAGGAGCTTATTACAAGAAATCATATAGAAAACTTCCATATTTTAAAATTATGTATATATATATTATAAACACACAGTGCTCCCAAGAAACAGTTGTTGCAACTACTTCAGCCTTTACTTGAGTTTTTGGTAATTTTTATGTCAGTTGAAGAATGTAGCCGTATATGCCAATTTCTCGATGATGAACTTGAAAATGTAGCTACCATAGCTTCAAATATCTCATGCACGTGGGTACACAGTGCAGTAACTGTGACAGATTAACCAGGTCTTGTTGACTATCTCAGAAAAAATCCCTATGGACAGCATCAACCTTTAGGAATAAAGAAATAAGGCTATAAGCACTCTTTAACTGATTACTACAGTGATGCCAATTGTCTCATTCCTCAAATGGCAGAAAATCTCCCACTCTTGAGTCACAAATGCTTAAACAGACTATAATGAAGTCAAGTCACTAGATGAAACTTAATATTGTTCTTACGCCCTTGCATTCACTCCTCGGTAAGTTTTTCCCAAATCTCGTCCAGTATGACTTCTATCAAAGGAAAATCAACAAGAATCTAAATGGTAAAATATTAAAATTAAAACAAGTCTCTTCATTACTTTTATTTTGTCTTTTAAATTATCTATATCCAAATTATCTAAATCTATAATTTCTTGTCATGTAAGGTAAGGTAAGGTATGTGAAAAAAACACTCTTTATGGAAAAAAACAGGAGTCAGCACAACAGACTGGCGCAGCTGATCCAATCACACATAGCAGATTTTACCTTTCTGACTAATCGAAGTGCTTGTGTTCTTTCTACTTCATTACTCTGTTGTATGTCAATGCACCTAAAATAAATTAAAAAACACATTTTCTTTTAACAACAGTAACTTTCACCTTAACTGTTAACAACTTCTGTTAATATTTATGCACAGGAACAAATAGAAAAAAACCCCTGACTTCCTGTTTAAAAACTATACCTTTCTGCAAACATACTCATTATGATAGGTCAGTTAGCTTTGCTTTATATTTTTTCAGTTATCCTCATTGTAATTAAGTCAGTAGAATGTTTTCAAATATACAGTGCAAAGCATTATGGCTTCAACAAATATTTTCTGAGCTAGCATTTGTCGTTTGCAAACGAGACTAAACCAAGTATTTGTAATGATTCACATCAACATGTTTTGTGAGTTCTCAGATCAGAAAAGTCCTTTGCTCAAACAAAAATAAACAGCACTAAACTTATTTGTGTGTAAGTTTACTTACGTGAATACGTATATAACTAAAATTATACATGTATATCTGTAAACAGAAATTCACACCCATCTCTATATTAAATCCAACAAAATTTTAATATTAGAGGCACTACCATTGCTAGTATTTACATCTATTCATCATGCCGATCTTATTATCTCATTATTGGTTTGCCCTTAGGTATTCTTCTGTTGTGTCATCCGTTATACTTAGACAACAAGTTCTTGGGCATGAACTGCTTTTTAGCCCTGACTCTGTACTGGAAGCTATAAAGCACTGTGATAATACGAAGAATTAAACAACTCACATACAACAACTTAAGACATGAAAATTATTGTGATTTCAACCTCATTAACTTATGATTAATGGTATTTTTTTTAATGATTATAAAAAAGGAATTCTTTAGATTACACGTAGTATATCTAGATCAGGACATTTTATTTGGATTATGTTGTGATGAAATACTCTTCTATTGAAGAAAAATGGCTTTTTTAAAACTGCTTATTAAGAATGTAACCAAATATGAAAATACTTTTCTCACCTGTGCTCAGCCATGAAAAAGCAAGTGATTTACAACTGTACAATTTACAACAAGCAGAAAGAGAAAAATTACCTGGCTATCAAATAATCCACTTTCAGCTTTAGCACCTTCTGGAGAATACTGGAGTCTCGAATAAGATAGCGGAGGGCTCGCAATCCTGCTGCTCGCACCTCTTTTGCCTCATTCAGTAAAGCTAACCTCAGACTACAATGAAAAAAACAAGAGGGACAAACAACTAGTAAGCAGCAGGTAGACTTTATCATCTGACGTACAGCTACTACCTACTCATTTGAGATACTTCCATGAGCAGCCTAGAAGCTCTGTTAGAAGATGTAGCCAGTATACTGTAGGGGGTTTCTGTGGATGGTTTTGGCAGTAGAGGGGCTAGAGGGGTGGCTTCTATTAGAAACTGCTAGAAACTTTCCCTGTCCGGTGGAGCCAATGCCAGCTGACTCCAGGATGGGCTTCCCATCTCTGGCCAATGCCAAGCTGATCAGGAGTAATAGTAATGGCTCTATAATAACATATTTAAGAACAGAGGGTTGTGAGGCAGAAAGAATTCCAGCCAGGGAAGAGTGGAGTGAGAACATGGGAACAACAAGGTAGACACCAGGGTCAGTGCAGAAGGAGGGGCAGGAGGTGCTCCAGGCACAGGAGCTGAGGTTCCTCTGCAGCCCGTGGTGCAGCTCATGGTGGGACAGCTGTGCCCCTGCAGCCCGTGGGGGACCATCGGGGTGCAGAGACCCCCCTGCAGCCTATGGAGGAGCCCGTGCTGGAGCAGGTGGATGCATGAAGGAGGCTGTGATGCTGTGGGAGGGCCAGGATGGAGCAGGGTCCTGCTGGGGACCTGCAGCCATGGAAAGGGAAGCTCACACTGGAGCAGGTTCTTCCCAGGTAGGACTTGTGGTCCAAGCTGGTACAGCTCATTTGTGAAGGACTGCACCCCATGGAAGAGTGACCCACAGGACAGCAGGTTGGGAGGACCTGCTGCCCAAGGGATAGAATCACACTGAAGAGGTCCATCAAGGACTGTCTCCCGTGGGACAGATCCCACGGAAGTAGGGGAAGGACTGCACTCCCTGAGCAGCAGCAAACAACAATTGACCATAATCCCTATTTCCCATCCCCCTACACTGCTAGGGGGGAGGAGGGAGAACATGGAAGGAAGGAGGGGTGGGGGGAAGGTGTTTTTAACATCGTTTTATTTCTCACTCTTTGGCTCTTATCCTGTTACTAATAAATTCAAGTACTATCCCCACACTGAGTCTGTTTTGCCCGTGAAGATAATCAGTAGGTGACCTCTCCTAGCTCTTAACTCATGAATCCTTTGTTGGTTGTTTCTTCTCTTCTCTGTCCAGCTGCACAGGGAGAGTGAAAGAGTGGCTCTAGTAGGTACCTGTAATTTGACCAGGGTCAACTCGCTACACATACTAATTTGAAAAAGCCACAAACCATACTTTTCCCCAAAGATCAGCTTGTACATCCATAAAATGACACATGACCAAAACCTGTACATGATTTATTTGACAAAACAGCTGAGTACAATATTAGTCCAAGAAAATTAACAGGCAGAGTAACGTAGTTAAGAAGAAATAAGATTCGGAAGACATCTAGAAATGGAGTTTGAAAGCAGTAAGTAGCACACTGTCCTTCTGAAGGCCCTCAAAAGATTGTCCCTCTTTCTTGACCACATGAAGGTGGGGGAGGAATCCCTCAACCTCCCAATGGCATATTCTAGGAGGATCTTTCACTGTACACCTAAGAAGTTAATCAGACAGTGAGATTGCATTTCTGCTTATACATTTCTTATTCTAGGGTCACCGTGCATGGTAATCAGCTTCTCCAAGGCAAAAAGTCTCTTGAGTCTTTTGGTGATTAACTGGCTAGGTAACAGTAACAGAAGCCTAATGCCAGGTGATATCTACACAAAGTAGAAGGTCTGCAATGTCATATGCAATTAAAGATGAACCGATTATTACTTTCAGCACCAAAGAGAGAATTACTCTTTAAGCTGAGTTGTAAGCAAATACTGTGATGTTAAGAAATAGTACTCCTGTAAGAAAAACTGTACTAGAGAAGATATTTATTTCCAAAGTCATTCAAGAAAAGCATGTAAGTAACTCTTCAATTGTGCTGAGCAGGTAATAGGTATTTTTTAGGTCACACATTGTGCTTTGTTTCTAGATTTGCAGCTTTGAAGAGGTGGAAATCTGATGGATGAAAATGTAAGAGTCAGTGGTATTTTTTCTGTTTGGACACTTACCTCAGTTTACAACTGCTCTGGATATGCCAGTTTAAGACTTTCCAGTAGTTTCCTTTTAGGGCAGAATTTATCCATTACTCATGCAAGTGGTGTTATTGCTATCCATATCATTTCACATTAGGACAGGCAAAAACTAATTCTGGATTTTTTTCCCCTCATCAAGTAGAGTACTTTACTTTTGTATCTGAGAGGAAAATGTTTCTTGAATGGCAGATCAAAACAATCTTTAGACAAACAGTTCCTCAACAGAAATCAATGCTTTGAGAGCTTGTTCTACAACTCACAAGAGGAAGATATTCTTAATTTGTAGACTGAAATTAATCACAGAATCATAAAATGACTCCATTACCACAGAGAGGGATGCCTTCTACTAGACCAGGTTTCTCAGACCTCCATCCAGACTGGTCTTGAACAATTCCAGGGATGTGGCATCTACAGCTTCCTTGGGCAACCTGTTCCAGGGTATCACCACCCTCATAGTAAAGAACTTCCTCCTTGTATTTAACCTAAACCTACTGTCCCTATCTCCCTGCGTAAAAAAGTTCCTCTCAGTCTTCCTTGTAGGCTCCATTTAGATACTGCATGACCACAATTAGGTCACTCCTAAGCCTTCTATTCTCCAGGCTCAGCAAACCCAGTTCTCTCAGCCTCTTATTGTAACAGAGGTGCTCTATCTCTCTGATCATTTTGGTGACCCTCCTTTGGACTTGCTCCAACAGGATCAGTGTCCTTCCTCTGCTGGGGACCCCAGAGCTATATGCTGGTGGGGTCTCTGGAGAGCAGAGTAGAGGGTAAGAATCACCACCCTTCACCTGCTGGACACATCGCTTTGGATGCAGCCCAGGACATGGTTGGCTTCCTGGGCTGCAAGACTGGACATGGGACTGCTGACTCATGTCCAGCCTCTAACCTACCAGCACCTCCAAGTCCTTCTCAGCAAGGCAGCTCTCAATCAGCTCATGCCCCAGTCTGTACTGATAGCAGGGGTATTCCTGGTATCAAGGATCATTGAGTCCAGCTCCTGGCTCTGCACAGGACAGCCCCAACAATCACACCATGTGTCTGAGAGCATTGGCCAAACGCTTCTTGAACTCTGTCAGGCTTGGTGCTGGTTGTGACCGCTTCTGTGGGGAGTCTGTTCCAGTGCCCAAACTACCAAAAAGGGATGCACTATATCTAAATATTGAGAAATGTAATGGAAACAGTGCAGCTAGCCAGAAAGACAAGACATCAGTTCTGTTCAGGAAAATGACTTACAATATTTCCATAAGCAATTACACAAGATTTCCCAATATTTAACCTAAAGAGTGATTAGCTTTTCTAGGTTTTTTTTCTTAAGTGAGATGATAAAATTGAAAAAACACAAAAAATGTATTAAATATTAGATCTTCTTGTGGTTGCTTTTGCTACCACTACTGAGCCTCAGGACAAATTCACCAATGTCTGTGTGGAAACATGCATGTCACTTGACTGTCAAAAATGGCCACAAAATAAACAGAAATTTCACTTAAAAGTACAAACAGAGGGCATTTTGGTAGCAGGGAAAGCAATGCTACAAAGACACACATAACAAAATAACAAAGTATTGACCTTTAAAATCCTGATTCTACATCAAGAGTATGCTCTACATTTTGCAGGTGTACATTTTTACTAAAAGTGCTTTCTGCAAGTACTGAAATATTTAGAGGCACTTTTACATCTAGGAGTAATATAATAAAGTGAATAATGTATTTCTGATTTTACTCATTAAAATATTTGCATTGCCATGTTTACATTGTGAAATTTCAAACACATTATAAATACAAAATACTAGCTCAAAGGGACAGATGAACTTAATTTCATTGCCATTCATTTTATTTCATTCACCAAAAAAACTGAAGTTCCCTAGGATTGCTCTAGTGCTCCTTACTACTTACCATATTATGATGCTGTCATAGGTAAAACCTAGCTTTTCTTCAGCATGGCCAGTATTACAGAGAAGCTGGAAATAAAAGAAAATACCTGTTATTTATAGGTCTTTAAAAATTACTGTGCAAAACTGCAGATTTTGGGAAATGGTTTCAAATAAACCTCAGAAATGGTATTTGCAGCAATTGAAAAAGTACCAACTTTCAGACTTGTCTGAGAATTTCTGCTGTCTATATTCTGTTCCTATACACATCAGACACTGAGACCCATTTGTGGCCTCCCATACAAAGAAAAGGTTGCACAATAGTGTAAGCTGTGTACTGGTCAAGTTTTTCAGCTCCAGATTGCTAGCTGGGCAACTGGTAACCTGAGCAGAGATGAAAAATGACTGAAGTTAGAGCATATCTGGATCCAAGCAGGCTCAGGTGAGGATTTTGAAGCAAAGATTGACACTGATGGTCCACTGTCATGTTTTGCCACAGCAGCACAGGTGTACAAAACATCAGAAAGCATTGCTAAATGCTCTGTAACTGGCATTTGGCCTCTCATCCATTGCACAGGGCTTGCAACTCCAGAAAATCAACACAGAGGTTGAATTTATGCACATAAAAAGACAGCAATAAACTATCACAAACTCTAGACATTTCAACCCTATCTATTAATTTGGTACACAAAATATTATAAATGCAGTTTTAAAGTCCAAAACCAACCTCAAAAGGAGCAATCTAGTGCATGCCAACGTTTTAGCCTCTTGAAAACAATCTGTTCTGTGTAAGAAGAGATGATGCTGTCCTCCTTCACAAGAACAATAAAGAAATTCCTAGTCATCTCACTTACCACCCCCTAGTTAAAATTAAAAAATATTATCATGCCCAAATCCCAATGCACTTTTCCAAGCACTTCCAAAAACTCAAGTGACTAATACTGATTGCAATAGCTTTGCACTTTGTCCTCTGTTTTCGAAACAGGCATGTGTTCTGTTCTAAGTCAGTGCAGTATTGAGTTTCTCCTCAGTGAGGTATTCAGGAAGTTATTTGTGCTAACTAGTCAAAAGCTCTGCTCTAAAAGTACTACAATACATCAAACCCTGGGACACTCTACTGCTAACAGTAAGAAATTTATAATAAACAAAACAAACAACCAAATTAAGGTTACTGTAAGTTACAATATTTAGTATGTCCCATGCTCCAGTTCTACTCTTCACCTCTAACTGAATAAACCAGCATTCTGCACACACACACTGCTTTTAAGTAAACCCATTTTTATTGGCATGACTATTTAAACTCAAACAATACTTCGGTTTATGCTCAAAAACTACAAATTCATCCAAGGATCACATTACATTTTATGTTATTGTTTTTCATATTACAAGAAAAATGCATAGTTATAATGCTAAAATCCAAAGCTGTTAACAAGAGATTATTAAACTCACCTGGATCAGCTCTGCGTTTGGGTTCAAATAATCTAAATTAATTGAAGTATTTTGGATTTTGCATTTTTCTTAAAAAAGATGATTACAAAATATAAGGAAAGTTTCTACATAACCTCTTTCTCCCCACCTTTCAAATTTAAGTGATAATAAAACTAGACAATCGATGCATTAACTGGTTATGACAGCGTGTCACTTCCTAACATCAATCTATTTTTGTGCCATGTTGTTGGACTGCCTAAGGCCACCACTGCTGCTCTAGCATTTCTATTGACATCTTATGAACTGTAAAAATTGGCTGGCAGAGTGTAAGCAAAACAGTGTGAGAAGATAGTGAGTAAAAACAGTTCATTGTTCAGTTTCAGACAATTACATCAGTACTTGTTTAGGCTAATCATTTATATATCTAAACCTCTCCCTAGCATTCCACCCCAGACACAAATGAGAAATCCTAATTTAACATACCAGATTATCCTCAATAGCCTATTTTTTTTGCTTTTAAAAATACCATAGAATTGTAATTCTGATGTACGAAAAAAAAATTTTTAAAAAGTTGCTATCGTGTGCATCAGTGCATTTCTGAATCTCATCTCGTAGCATCACACTTACCATTGGTTTGCATCTTGAGTGGTCCTGAGATGAAACTAAAGTAGCTGATGTGTTCCAGGAACCCACTCAACCTGCTGCAACTGCTTAAGAGCATTCAGCTCACTAGACCAGTTCAAGTCTAGTTGTTGTTCTCAGCAAATGTATACTGTGGTTATTAGCCCCTCACTGCCAACTGTTATAATTTCTGAATGTGTTCCCACCGCACACACTTTCACTGATGCAGAAAAAAAATTAAGACCTAACCCTGAAATTCCAAAAGAGTTAAACCTGACAAAGTTAAAATTTTCATCAAGTTTAGCTGCTGTGCAGATTCAAATTTCTGAATTTGATGGAAGTTATTATAGATGTGTTTGATAGTGTCTGTGCATTAATGTCAAATATTTCTCATAGAGAATGAACCAATAAAATTGGCTAAAGAAAAATACATAGGTTACCTACGGTAGCTACTCATTTCTTCTCACTTCAATGGGCCACCAACACTCATGCATTAGCTTTCTTTGCAATTTATACAAGGTAGTGTGCTAACAGGATTTCCAGACAAAAGAAGAATCTAAAAGATTGACAGCAAGATCAGAATTCAAAAATGCGTCAGTAACTTGAAAGGAGTGACCAAACTCAGTAAGAAAATTCGATTAAATAAAAGGAAGAGGGTACCATATCCTTCAGGGTACCACACATTAACAGAGGCATAAGAAATGAAAGGAGTCCAGCAGAGAAACAGTGGAAGTCCAGAAAACATTCCTAATGTTAATTTAGAAGAAAAAAGAAAAGAGAGATTTATCTTTGGGAAAACTAATAGGATTGCACTATGTTTGAGATTAAGAGACTTTGTTTTCCCCACTTGACAGTAAGACTGTAAGAACAGAATTTTGTGTGCCATATTTCAAGAGCAGACAAAGTAGGAAAGCGTATCCAAAACTAAATTTGGTTTATTTTGTCCAGGAAAAAATGAAAGGTAAGGCCAGACTGTTGTATGTTTAAAAGGGGAAAAGTCAAGGAAGCTGCCATGAAGAAGATAATCTTCAGCTGGTCTCAATGCTTTGAGTATTGCTGAGTTATAAATGTCTGGCCTTAAATACATGAAAATTTTTGCCACTTTCTTCTCATTTCACCTTCAAACAACATTAAGCAGATCAAAGATTCTGGCTGAAGTGCAGTGATATTTGTAGATGGTTGAATTCCTGACAAAACTAAGTAACTGTCCTATATTTGACTGTAACATACATACCATTGTAGCATAAGTTTGTAGGCAACCAGTACCAGAATACTAAAATCTATGTTCGGCCACACATTGACGTATTTCATTAAAACAGTAATGGATTATCATATAATACTTGGAATTTTGCAATTCTTTATTTTTTTACACTTCTAATATTTTTCATACATAGATCTTATATAAAAAAATATTCTATACATACTATAACTTCTATATATTTATTTATATATATATATAAGAACAAAACTAGAGTATACTTTGCAAATTAAAACTGCCAATGAGTCAACATTAAAATTAAAATTTTGTGATATAACAGACAAAGAATAGGCATAGCAAAGACTCTTTGAGGGTGAGATTTATTATGAGGGCAAAATGATACTTACAACTAGGCTAGACAGTGACTAACTTACAGTGAGGGTTTTTATCATGTTTACTGTCAGCTATGAGCTTTTCATGCTACTCAGATGAGTCATAGCAATATGAGTAACACATCAACATGTCTTGGAAACAGTAGCTCAGAACAACAAAACCACAAGAGGTCAACAGCATATATAAGTGGAGCGCACATCGAGACCATTCAATCTTATATTTAGCAAAGCCATAGCAATTAGTAGGTAAAAATATTACATTATTCTATGCATCCAAAATGTAATTATTGCACTGTAACTTTGGAAATACAGTTTGAACCACCGCTGGTAATATTTAAGAGGTGACTACTTTGTAGATTCTAGTCTTAAGAGAAGCCCCTACTGAAATTGTGGACTCTGGATTTAGACACATTCTCTCTCCAGGTTTTTTACAGTTGAATGTCCCTAAGCACATTCTGTTCCAATCTGCTACATCATTATGAGATTTCATGTTTTGCGGACAATGGTTTATCTATTTGGATGAATGTTACAGTCTGAATATACATTCAGCTTCTAACATACTTAGGTTTTGCAAAAGACAGCTGAGACTGTAAAATCAGAGACTATAATTGAGACACGATCTGTGAAAGCCTCTATGGCCATAACCATATCCAAGGCACTCAATCCACATCATAGTGAAAGCCAGCAGCATGGTCAAAAGCTAACAGACATATAGAGCAGAATAGCAGAGCTTCACTAAATAATGACAGAATCAGTTTTCAGCAGATTGAAAACATGATTTTCCATATCACTGTATCACTGATGTTATTCAATTGCTAAGTTTAAGATAAAGTGAATTAAGTTTGATTTTTGTCCTTTAAAAAGCACCTTCCTTTTTGAAAGAAAACCAGAAATCCCAACAGTATCTGTGATTTTTTTTCTCAGTTCATTAGTAAAATACTCTTTTAGTTTTACAGCAGTGTAAAGGATCTCTCAGAAGCTCCCAGTGGGATAAACCTCCTATAATACAGGATTATAAATAAATACTTCAACTCACAAAGATATTTTCCACCAGGTAAATACAATTGTATCATTTCTTCTGGTTTTCAGTGATTTGTCACTTAATACTTCTCATGGGGGTGGGGAAAACCCCCAAGAAGTAACCATGATGTTTTGGTATTAATCAGCAGAAGCTGGGAAACTTCAAGGCTCTTGCCCTACGTAGGTGGCCATATAAAAGAAAGATGGGTAATCCTACTCAGCTTACTGAAGCTAAAAGCACATACCAAGCTTTTGAACTGCTGTGACAACTGGAAGTGTCACTGACCATTTACCAGAGGTCAAGTTCTCAAACAGTTTTCAGGTCAGAATTTAGGTTAGCTTAAATAGAGATACAGGTAGTTTGAAAGGAATACAGATTGAGATAATACAAGTTTTTGACTACAAAACTGCAACTCTACTTACTAGGTGACAAACAGTAGAGGAGAAGTCTGCTCTCATTCAAACTAGATAAAGTTGAGTCTGTCACTGCTGCAATTCAAAACTAAACATATCTTTCCACAGCCCGTGCATCACCAGACTGGGAATGCTAATTTCTTGGATCAGAAAACTTAAAACACCTGTTGGGCAAGAACAACCCACATTCTGCAGCTAAAGAGCCAAGAACGTGAACATTAATGACTTAGCTTAAGAAGCAGTACTAGCTAAAACTTGATGAATGAAATGCAAGTTTTTGTAAAATATCATGCATACAGCATACTCTGCACAGTAATGGGCGTTGTGGAGACGTGAAAGTCACCAGTTAACACTTCTCTTGAAAGGAAATAAAAATGAAAAGGGATTTATATCACCTAGGCACAAAGGATCTGCTTTACAGTATCATTCTTGCAGATGAAGTAATAAATCCTGTTGGCTGCTGATCACCATTATTTTTAAAAAAATTAATCAAAGAACGTAGCTTCTGCATAAAATCCCAGAGTGCAGTTCAGTACTAATTCAGTAACTTTTAAAAGGTGAATACTTTTCTTCTCTTTAAATAAAGGGAGGTGAGGGGAACAAACCTCACCTTAAAAATCCTGCCCTCTTTCAAGTAAAGAAACTTGAGTCTAAACCATCTCAGGTATCTTTAAATTCAATCAAAATTTGGTGCCTATTATGATCCCTACCAGTAAACTCCATGTTAACTTCTATCACTTGTTTCCACATGATATAAGCATTTTGCTCCCACTGACCAAAGAACTAGAACAGTGAGATTTGCAGTCTTTGAAGGAAAAATCCAACTAGTGCAGACATTTTCTTTTAAGTATAATAATATTCCTAGCAGGAGAGTTAAACTTAATTGATTTTCCATATTATTTTATCCAAAATATGCTATTGAAAATTTTCAGAGGTCCGTCTCCTGTCCGCAGTACAAATATCCAAATAAAAAGTAGTCCTTCAAAAATGGATTATGAAATTCAAGAATTTACAAATCAATCAAGGTCATCTTAAATATAATTCCAAGACAGGATACAAACATCCTCAGCTCTTAGCACATCAACCTTACTCTTTTGTCTCACAGAAGGGGAACTGAGACTACACTAATTCATGGTAGAAGAACAGAGTGCAAAAAGGAAATTAAACCATTTCCCTCAAGCTCCAGGCTTTCACTTTTAACCACTGGAATGAAAAACACAGAATTGTTCCAACCACAAGGCAGACAATACAGTACAATTTGCAACTTTTATTCTATTCTCATAACTGTATTTACAGTTCAAACAAAAATAGGAATTGTTTTTAAAACCAAATGCTCTGCTGTACATTTATAAAGTATATATTCCATGGAGATGAATATAAGAACAAGTGTTAAATATTAAACACAGTTGTATGATTCCCTTACACAGAGTCACTCTGATTTAGGATAAAAACCAGGTTATGATCTACAGTCTCTACCTTCAAACTTCATATTTAATTTTAGAAAGCCCCTTCTCACAAACTCATCATTTCCTGCCAGTCTTTAGTCCAATTAAAAAAAAAAAAAATTCCTTGCATTTCTGTAAATATTTTCCATTTTTAATGTCAGGTTAATTAAAAAGAAACAAACTCAGCAAATATTCAATTATGGAATTACTCATTTTTTCCAAGCTATCTTTTAAAAAGCATTTTTGGTTCACCTTTAAATTATAGTATGCTTATTTATTAATTTACCAGTTATAGGTGTTTAACATCTGATTTTCAATAGCAGAATTTACATTGTTTAAGATCCATAGTTTCAAATACTGACTTTTTATTAGGAATTGTGCATCTGCAAACCTAATGCAGTTCTTTAATTTTAAGACAACTAGAGGACATGAAAGCATTCACATTTAAAAGTTTCCAGATTATCACAAAAAGGAAATACAGCTATGCATCAGACTTTTTCAGTAGCATAATGGACTTTCTTGCAATACAGTTTGGAATCCCAGTGAAAACAGCAGCTTTCTGTCAATGAGCAATGCCTGACAGACACAAGCCAATGACTCAAAGAAAAGATTTCAGTCTAAGTTCAGTGCCTCAGCAAATGCTGTGCACCTACACATGCTCTGAACCAATCCAGACAGCACTTACACATTTGCTATTAATGCATTAGAAGATACATTTATTTGTCATTGTGATTTTGTTCTCAGTACTCACTCACCTGCTAAAAGAATTTCATACACTACCATTGAAGTTGTCGATTTTACAAGGAGTGCTTTTAATAACCAAAATGCACAAGTCCTCCCTACTCACCATATTCGATCAGTTTACATCCAGAAAGTTTGGCATTTCACATTTTTTATTGAATTCTGCTGTGCAGGAACTAATCTTTAGCTCTATTTATGCAACTTACCTTATTAATTGGGAATTTCAATTTTCTAAGCACTAAAATACTACAAAAATTCAGCCATCAGGATATGTGCTCAAACTTTACCACAACTCTGCACATACATTCCTGTCTTTATTCGATACCTTCTTCTCCCATAGTATGTATGTAGACCTAAAGTACTGCTCCATGACATTAAGTGATTTCATTAATCTCACAGCCAGTGTCTGAGAATAAACAAAAATATTTTGCCTGTAGATCACTAGTTCTATGACACGACTAGAGCTCTTACCTTAGTAAAATTATTCAAGTGACCTAGTTTTCTCATATTTGACACGCCTTGTAATTTGGCCACATTTTGGAGAATCTCTCTCATATTATCACAGGGGTCTGCAAAAGAAAACAGGTTATTAGCAGATACAGTTAAAAAAAAAAACAAACAAACCAAAACAAAACCAACCCCCTCTAAACACGTATTCAACATGCAGTTTCATAAATAAAATAGGTGTGCTCTTGGCCCCAGTCAGGGATACAGAGTATTTTTGCTCCAAGAAGCACCAATTTGATTTATGCTTGGAACCAAAAGCAGGCATACCTGATTTCTGCAGAATAAATGCTGAAGGCCATGGAGGACAGACACTCTTATTTTAAAGCAGATTTTAATCAGTATCTTAGATTTACAGCTGACAAAGAAATCCATTTAGCGTCTGAAACTCCAATCCCTACATCTCATAAGTGAACAACTTTATCCTTAATCCCCTTGCAATTGAAAGACAAGTAAGCTTAAAGACAGAATGAAAAGGACAATATGTTACTGACACACCACATTATTCCTTTTTTCCCTCCAGACAAAGGGTTGGAATGTGGGAAAGAAGGGCCTCTTTTCTGCTCTCCATATTACTTTCCACAACGACCCTAAACTTTAAATAGAGGGCTAGGCATTTCTAGTGACATGGGAAGTGAACTACAAGGTAAACAGAAAGGCTAGGAATGTCTTCTTTCTTGTTAAGGGTCCACCTTCCCGGTAAAAACAAACAAAAAGCCCACCCACAACAACAAAACCCCACAAATCAGAGCTCAGACACGAACTGATGACCCTGTATTCTGCTGGAAAACAGAAAAGGACTACGATGGTGAGAAGAGACAATACTGTCCCACTTTTGGGACTGAGGTTGGAAGCTAGAGGCAGAGAGGAACAAGCAACACAGAGTGGGGCTGGGTACAGAGGGAGCTCCTATAACAGAAACTGCAGTAAGCTCTGCACATCGTGGTACTGCAACAGGACAGTTTTCAAGGGAAATATATTTGGCTACAGGATTCTCATGCGGTCTTGGTTTAGACACTGAGGATAGGTATTACAACAATACTACAGCAGTTTGAAATAGCAGTTTGAAATAAATGAAATACCAAAGTTATGCTGGAAACGTAAACTAGTGAAAGTGGTACATTACCATAAAAAAAAAATAAAAATAATCGTGTTACATAAAGTGAAGACTTTAGAAAACACCTGAAGAGTCCAAACATCAGACACAGGACGGAAAGCAGGACAGAGAAGGACTTTTGCATGTGGTGTTCCACACTAACTTCAGCAAGAGAAAATTGCCTCCTACTGCAGAATGGACAGTTAGAATTGAATTTGTGGCACATATATTGTCTTTTATTTTCCTGTTTTTCCTGAAAAGATACGTGTATTTTTCATTATACAAAGGGAATGGAGATGTAAAGAAAGCATCACTGTCACCATCTCTACAAACCAAGTTTTATATCACTTGTAGCTTATAATCTTAAACCAACAGATCTACAAAGCAAACATAACTAGCAATCTCGTCAGGATATATCCTGAACATATTTGGAAACACGAGATCATGTACTTGAACCACTACTGGGAATCAAGACAGCATTTAAAGATTATGACATCTACAGGTAGGCACCCAAATTAAGGTGTACAAACCTGTTAATCCACTACAGTCAATGAATATCTTGTCTATCAGCCAATGAAGTCGAAAGCAATTAGCCTGACAAGCTGCTAGATGCCTACTCAAGGGTAAGGTGAATCAATTGTATTGACCATGCTGTTTAATGAAACTTTAGCACATGCAGAGACATGCAACTGTCACACCACATAATTCTGGCAATTTTCAGACAAAGGATCAGTGAGATTTTAGAAAGGCAAGATAGATTCTTAAATTTGGGCATCAATTTCTGCTACCATCAGCTTGATGTGAAACGTCCTTTTCCACAGACCTTATCACAGCATAAGCAAAGTCAACAATCAGATAGTGGAGTACAGACACGCTGAACAGTATGCACAGTAAAACCAAACATCCAGTAACTCTGAATTTAAATTGGAATATAGACATGCACATCTTTGAACCACCCCCAATCCAGGAAAAAAAAAAAGAATCTTTGATACGATCACAGAAATTAGACAGTGAGAATCTTACCAGATCCCAAGTTTAGGATTCCTCTGGATAGTTTGCTTTTCCAAGGCTTAATTATGTTCAAGAGGTTTGCAATAACTCAAGCCATAGGATCACAGAATAGTTTGGGTTGGAAAGGATCTTAAAGATCACCCAGTTCCAACTCCTCTGCTGTGAGCAGAGAACCTTTTACTAGACCAGAGTCCCATCCAACCTGGCCTTTAACACTTCCAGGGAAGGGCACACTGAAAACAAGTAGTTTGGCATAGTTATGGCACTACAAATAGTTTACCTCATAGCCCCTAATTTAAGGGGTACATAACAGGAGAGGAAAATAACTTCCTCATAATTTGGCTTCTGTGAAAATACAGTTTGGCTGACATTTATGCTTTGGTCTGCCTTGGGTAACATGTGGGAATTTCCCTGGCTCACATCATTTCTGGAGCTGTAACATACCCCTTTACACCACAAGAAAGATCCCAGGGGAGCAGTCTTAGAGCTTCCCAAAGTTTTCTGCTTCAGTTCCCTGGAGAACAAGCAACTTTGCAAAATGCCTGCAAGTATGTTTAGAAGTTTTATTTCTGAAAGTGCAGATGGCTTCATATGCACGGTAAACAGTAAACCAGTAAAGCTCTACTAAAACAAAGTTCGCTGTATGGACAGGAAAGACCACGAGAGTAGCCCAGAAAACCTTTTGTACTTTGGTGGCAATGAACATTCCTATTGTGCTATCAGAGAAAGCAGGCACTAATTCAGAAGTGTGTGAGTTGTGCTGCCTTGAAGAAAGGTAGCCAATTTGAATGTGAAGAAACCAGGACACAATGATACTACAATTTCTCACATTAACAATCCTGTAGCAATGGCAGAGCTGTGTAACGAGGATGCCTAATTAAAACATGCACTAAAACCATTTTCCTCTATTTGTGCATGAAAAACTGCAGTTACAGCAACTTTTCCTCACATTGTCGTCTTTCTGCTGAGAAAAACTCTCATTTCTAGAGACAGAAAAGTTTGAGGAAAGCCCTCTCTGCGGTGCTTAGCAGGGCAGCCAGGTACTTCCCAGAAGCTTCACTGGCAGATCAGTAATTTGAAGCAAAGTGGAGACTCCAGAACAAGATCTACAAACCCGTGAGAAAACTAAGAATATGATAGACATTTCCAGTATTACTACCACTTCAGATAAACAAGGTAGTAAAGAAATAAAGACCCTCTAATAGCATACTACCTCAGAAGGAACTAAAGTTACAGAAGACTTTTTGAGTTAAAGTCTTGTTTCAAACTCCAGAATCCTTTCACTAAAAGTATTTTATAAAAGAAGCTAATAACTCTGATATATTAACCTCAAGGAAAGACAGGTTATCCCGTTTTTCTTCTCCTGAAAATGCATCATATATTACAAAGAAATAGAAAATTTATATTAGTTACTACAGCTTGACTCATTTTTTACAAAAATAAATCCAGTACAGAAGGTAGGAAGGCCTAACAAAACTTGTCGCAGATGCAAAAAAATTTAAACAAACTAATGTGACAACACAAATGGGAATATATTCTTTTGCTAGTCTGTGCCTCATGTTGAAATGGGCTTGAAAATAGACTAAATACATTCTGGAGTCTAACAATTAAGCCATGTGGCCTTCCTGCAACCAAAGATCAGATCCAGCAGTGCATATCTTCCTGTCACAAAATCTCATAACAGCACTGTAAAATACTGATTAATGGAGAAGCAGAAAAAAAGCATGGCACAAAATCAGATGCTGAACTTCCAAAAGAAGAAATGTCACAGCCTTAACATTTCACTGTCAATCTTAACAGTTTATCTTGGTGTTGACAAAGACTTTTATGTGTGTGGCATTTCTTGCTTGGTTGGTTTTTTGTTTGGTTGGTTTAGATATTTTATTAATTGGAGGTGGGGGGCTTGTGGGAGAGAGGTAAGGGGGCTGGTGGTGGTTGTGTGTTTTGTTTTTGTTTTCTGGGATTTTTTTTAAGGACCCCAGTTAAGACTGCTTCTGTAGAGATTTCTTAGCTTTCACTCTAGCTCGTCAGAAATTCCTGCTTTTGTATCTGAAACAAAAGATTGAGAAGCTACTTGCTATTATTTGAGACCCCTCAAAAAGCCTATTCTTTTCTGATTCACTTCATTTATTACTGAGATGCTGACTCGTATTAGGAAAAACTTCTTCACCGAAAGGATTGTCAAGCACTGGAATGGGCTGCCCAGGGAAGTGGTTGAGTCACCATTCCTGGAGGTAATTAAAAGATGTGTACATGTGGCACTTAGGGACATGGTTTAGGGGTGGACTTGGTAGCGTTAGATTTATGGCTGAACTCAATGATACAGGGTCTTCCCAACCTAGACAATTCTGTGATCTCCAGTCAGCCCACAGAAACAACCAAGTATCTTCACATTCTTTCCCATGGTGCTTCTGAGTGTGGAGTTGTACAAAATGACTGAGCTGATTCTACAGCTTTTTTCTGTCAAAAGATGGGCAACCCCTTCCCTCTCACATCCCACTATGACACATCCTATCCTTTACACTTTTTTAGCACCCACTGAATTTATATTAAAATTATCCCGCTAAGTAACTCAGCAGAATCCTTTGTGTTCTTTTGGCTATCTCAGTTGCCTAGTGAGTTACCAACTCAAACTGAATGATAAATTCTTACAAAATCCACACAGAAGTGGTTGAACCACTGAGCCATTCACAGGTAGAGTGATGGAAGCAGGATGTACCTGTTCCACAAGACACTCAGTAGAAAAATGGCCAACTATTTTTTTTTTTTTTTTTACCTGCACTTTACAATTGGCAAATTGTCACAGTGACTGTACACAAAGCCACTTCACTCAAATGCCATCATAACACTTGTTGGTATATATAAAAGTTGCAAGCAAGCCCACTTGCGTTCTGCAGCAACAGCTTTGCTTGCTAATCATCACTATCTCATTTTCTGAATATCTGTCTGCCTTTTTTTGGACAGCAAACACTTTGAAGTAGCAGCAGTTGTTCTCGTGTGACACCAAACACAGTTTCTCACCCACAACTGTCTGCACTAATACTCAATACTTAAAATTGTAATCTTTAGCACAGAGCAAAGCTAGTGTTTTTAAAACATTAGCCTCAAGAATTCCATGACCCTCTATGCCTAAAAGTAATTTACAGATGCATGTATATAAAAAATCTTCCATGTTGTGTTGTTGTTTGTTTTTAAACTCCCATGACCTTTTAGGGCTTGGCTCATTTTTCACCCCTTCAGGACTGTGACATTGTTTTTCCCCAGTGAGAATCATGATGCATTCTGACAGATCCATTCTCCAGAGAGAAAGAACACCACAGAGGTCCATCTACACAAAACAGCGAGCGCTCCATCTAATGCAGGGATGAAATAGGACCAGCAGCAGCTATATTAGCACAAGTGACAACTCCTTTCCCCTGACAGATTTAGCAGCATTGTTTGACCACATTCAGTATGCTAGCAGCATGCCAACTTGCTATTCTGTTATGCCCATGTGAATAAAAAAAACAGAAAGACAAAAAAGAATGGTAGGCTCTAGCACACAAATAATTCAGTAACTCTGAAGTCAGGCATAATGAGTTAAACTGAGGAGTGTGTATTTCATATGCATCACTTGGTAGATGCTAAAAAAGTACTGTACACAGCAGCCAATGTATGTACAGTGAGTAAACAGTAAGTGAGAGACTGCACTGGCAGCTGATGTCACACCCGCTAGAATCACAGGGCCAGAAAGTGAAGTAAAAGACTAAATACACCTAAAGATTTCCTTTAAAAAAGGAAGCTGTACTTCACTATACTCAAGCATCTCACCATTTACTAAGAAGACAAGAGAAACCTTCCTCTTTCCTGAAGGAAAGAATCACAATATAAATGGATGATCTTGGTGAACTTCTTACCACCTCCACATGTATTAAGAGATTTTTCAAATGTAAATGCTACGCCACTGCATATTGCCAAGTTGCTCTTAGTTGAAGCACGTTCTGCCAAAATGAAGGAAGTTGAAGGAAACATTAATGCACGATTCTCCATTTCCACTGAAAAATGTATCAGTTACTAAAAGCAGTGAAACATCAGAAACCTTAACATCTTAAAGGTATTTTATGTAAGACTATTTGACAAGTAATCAGTCTGCTAAACCACTTTTTAATCAAGACCTTTAATAATGAAATGAAATATCAATGAGAAGGCATATCAAGCCAGTATCAACTTGTTGGAAAAAAAAATCAGGGCAATTATGTAATCTTCATGATATGAAAGTATTCTTAATATACATTTAATTCAAAGGGTGGAAACTGCACAGAAAACCTAGGAACAATGAAAGAAGGGAAAGCTACATAAAAAAAAGCAAAATGCATGACACAGAGATCACTCCTGAATTACTTATATTAACACATCAACTCCACTTTGCCAGGTTAAAAAAAAACAATTGGTGCATGAATACTTCACACTCAACCAAGAATTTTCAAAAACAAGTAACACGTTTTGACTGAATATATGTCTCACTTTATATGGTAAAAACTTAAATGTCTGTTAGCAGTATCAAGTTAAGGTAGCTATGCTGAAAAATTTATTGAATACTAAAGCAGATAGATATCCTCTATGATCACAGTTAAAATTCTACTATGACATATGAATCAGTGAGGTGTGAAATACTTTGCACTGGTATAACGTAATGTTTTGCCATATAAGTCTTATAAATTTTAGATTAAAAAATCCACATTGTATATCAAGTTTTAACAATTGAGAACAACCCTTTGAAAAGTGCAGGTGACCAAAAGTGAGATTTCTGAAGAATGAACCTAGTGATTTATGTGATTTATTTAGTTTGATTCCTACAGTTTTTACAGGATTCCTATAGTTCTAACAATACAAAGAGCACTTTATTTTCAATACAGGTAAGTTCCAGTAACTAAGGTTCATGAAAACAGAAAGCAAAAAAAACCTAAGAATTCAGATTATTTTCACAACTACTAATTAAGAAAGCTATGAATAGATGAAAGCGGCTCAGTAATAGGGGAAAAAAGCACACCTCCTCTCTTTCATGACAGTCAGCAAAGCAAGTAATAGTATTACTCTTCTTTCTGCATCAATCAGGTAGAAATTACCCAACACATATACAAGAATGCATATCAGCTAGAAAGCAGTGAAAAGACAGCATATTCCAAGTAGAATCCAGGAATCACTAGAAACTCACATAAGAAGTCATGTATTGGGATTACTTAGGAATCTAATTCTTAATAGTTAACTCTGTACATCTAGACTTGCACAGACGTGCTTCTGAAAACAAGAAAGTAAAATTCAGATGCCTATTGTGACTGTCCAGATTTTTCTTTTGCAGATGAGCATAAAATATTGCAAACTAAAGGCTGATTTTTTTAATGTTTCCAAGTACAGATAAAGTTGGCAGGAAATAAAGAGTCTGGTGTTACACTCAGTTTGAAGCAGCAGTTCAAAAACGGACCACTTTCCAAAATACTGTCTTATAATATTATTTCTAACCAAGACACTGAGATAATATATGTAGAAAAACCATTCTTACATCCTCACCTTGTTATTATGTTAATTATTCCCATTGTGTGTTTTTGCATACCAGATTTGTGAACAGCACTGCTTTACTGCTAAGACTTCTAAAAACCAGGTTTTGTAGCTGAAATGTTAACAGTTTTCCTAGCATAGAAGAACAAAAATGAAGGATGGTTCCAAAGGACAGTTACAATGCTGACTTGAAAATTATTTACATACAGTTTCTGATAAACCATTCTTTAAATGCTTTACAGCAGTACAAAAATCTACTGTCCTGCACAAGTTTCCTCAAAGACCAACTATGAAAATAATATTAAATAATTACAGTTAGGACTACATAACGTATCAAGGCATGTTTAAGATATTGCTGTTACTTCAAAAAAGTCTTGTCTATTCATAGAGAATAAACTACTCAATTTAGTTCTGAATTTAAATTTGCAGTTAGGTCCTGAACTCAGAAAGACGTGGTGTTAGTGCCAAAATCACAGTAATAAGTCTTGATATATACAGTCTTTCTGTATTATAAACTTACACCCAGCGACCCCCCCCCCAAAAAAACCCACCACAATGCCACCTCTCTGCATTATTACATACACAACTGTAACCATTGTATGCTACAATGATTAAAGCCAAACTAGGATTATAGTCTCGTAACAACATTTCTTCATTACCAATTCATAGTAATACACATATTCCAGAATACAGTGAAACTCAAGAAGAACTTCCTCTAAAACTTTCAAAGGTTTAGATGTTTAAAAGAAAAACGGAAGAAAAAAAAAAGACAAAAAAGAGTCAAAATGCTGAAGGCTGAGGAACACTCTGTAACTGCGTGACTATGTATTTATTCGCCCTGTTCTGCTCTCTTCTCTGCAACAATTATCAGCTGCTGCCAAGGTTGGAGTGACCCAGTACAACTGTTCTTACGCTTGAAAGTCAGTAAAAGCCTTCCCCAGATACACAACATTGGTCATGTCAGTACATAAATCAAATTAATACTTCCCAGAACACCAACGATGGATTTGAATGGTGAACATAAGTTTATGGTAATGGTTTAAAAAATTATGTTCAGTTCTTCCAGCCCATTTTCTTCTTTTCTGTCACCAATTCTAGAAATAGAAAATTCAGGGTGATCAATTTTTAGTTGTTTTAACAAAGCATATAGCATGCCTTCCTCGCATCATACGTTTACTGTTTGGAGAGCAGATCAGGCAACTCTGATTTCAAAACTAGTCAAGAGAATTCTGATCACCTACTTCTCTGAGTATTATCGAACTAACATTAGAAGAAATTTGTGAAAGAGAAAAATATCTTCCTATTCTAAGACTATTTTCTCAATTAACATTCTGATTCTTCTCTGAATCATTCTGATTTGTTCAAGAACCCAAACTCACAAATGTTACCTGGCCCTTTCTGATGAACTCTAAGCTTTCAGGAGGTAGACACAGTCTCCAGAAATATCCTGTTATGCAGAGTGTCATGTAAGAAGCCCAGCAACATCAGCAGATGTAGGATCGCCCAATTTACCAATCAACATATAAAGGCCAATTTGGAAACATCAAAGTAATAACATACTCAAATTCAAACATTAACAAAGGGACACATCTAGAAACTACAAGTAATTCAGAAATAGCACCAACCTCAGCAGGAAACCTTTAAACTGTGGTAAATATGCAATGTGCTAATTACCCCACCTTAAAATGCTATAACCAGAAGATTTCCGAATAGTGCTGAGTGTTTGGGAACTTCAATCCCTTGTATTAGGGACAGGGCCCTGTCACATCTTTGTCACGTGGGTCATACAGTCACATTGCTGTGACCACTCAAGACTTCTATACTTTCTCCCAAAGAGGTAATTTTCAGAGAAGGTATAGGAAGTGTCATTTATAAATTTCAGAACAAGACCTAGGCACAATTCTATGAACACAGAAGACACCCAATTTGTTGGTCATCTTCAACTTAGAAAACCTATCCCACTGAGGTAACAAGCTAACCTAAAATACTCAGCTGCAAATACCACATTTATGAAAACAGCAAATTTTTTTGCATTTAATTTTTTGTATTTCATGGAAAAAATAACGAGTCTACCCATGACACACACATATGGTTTGCATAAAGAAAGAGATGAACACATTCTAAATTCTCTAGATATGAGGTTGCTCAAGCTGAATTCTGACTTCACTGATGATCAGGATGTAACAAAGAAATCAGATTACTTACAGATTTAATAATTTGTTTTTAAAGAAATAATTTCCAAGCAACAGCTGTTCTTGATAGTCCTCTATTTTTATGAAGTAATTATTTTTAAATATATGTATTTATTTATAGTCTATGTACACCTCAAGCAGGAAACAAATATTTTATGCAGCTAAAAAAAACCAAACAAAATCCCTGTGTTGTTCACCATACATCTTTACATGAAAAGATTAATTATTCTTTCTTACTCTTACAATTATTGTGTATTTTTCCATAAATCAAGGCCACATTGTTTTGCTTTAAATACCTTACCTCTATGCACAAGGATCTCCTATTAATCATTCTGTAGTCTTAAATCAACAGCTGTAGTTTATTTCACAATGAACAGTTATGCAAATAGGGCATAGAGATGTAGTTACTTCATTTCAACCAAACAAGTGCTAACTGACAGGAGCCATTTCAAATATGGGCAAGTAACTGCCCTTGCTCATCTTTATCATTTTGCCATGCTTCTGGTCTAGGACTTGAAAGGTTATTGAAAGTATCACTTACGAACAGCATAAAATTATGCTCACTACCCCCTTCTCCGACTGAAAGAGAATTAAAAATCTTGCTGCCTTTTCAATTTTCATGTCAGATAATGAATGTCAGAAAAAAACCAAATAAATAGATAATTTTAAAAGTATTGTTATGAAACGATGCAGGAGAAACCACCTAAATAAATGGTGGTATGTAGCCAAAACCATAGCAATAAGTAGCAGTTGAACTAAAGTGAGCTTAGAGAAGTCCAGATAGCAAAGAACAAAACCAGTAAATTTAGAAACACAATCTCCCCTTTCAGGAAAACTTTCATAAACACTGTATCACTCAGACTAATTTATTAATGAATAACACTGATTCATAAGCTATTGCTAGTTCAGGCAGAATTTCAGTGAAGAGACTTCCTCATTATATTTATTTACTCAAACTTATGCCGACGCCATCGAGATGCATACTAGAAAGCTTTCAAGTATGTGCTAACAGTAAAATTTAGTCATGTAACTAAAAAAATACAACGGTAAGTACATTTTTTTTTGTTCTTGGTCGTTGGGTTTTGGGTTTTCTTGTTTGGTGGGGTTTTTCAACTTCATTTTCTCGCTTGTGCATCTTTACCAGTTTTCCTCCTCTTCACTAACCATGTTCTGAAGTTTTGCTTCCCAAATTTTCCATCACCAAACAAGTGACTGGCAAGAGAAAAAAAACTCACTTCTGCATTAAATCTGATATTACAGATTTTTAAACTGAAATAAATACTTTTTATTGTGACAGTTATGAGTGCTCCAGTTAAAAAACTGACAAGTATCATCCAGCACTAGTATAGCAGTGTTATGTCACCTTGCCTTCTGTATCAGAAATAATCACAGGAGTACTGCTCAGTGTACAAATTCACCTGCACTCTTGTATAAGCATCTGCCTACCTAAATGCAATTAAAAACACCTCCAAAGAAAAGCAAGGCTCTTATTTTATAAAATCTTTTGTGCAGTTATCAAAGCCCCAAGACACATGCTTATGTCTTGGTTGCAAGAAGATAGTTGGCATTAGAAGTAGATGTCTTGTGTCAACTACTGTTTTAAAAAAGAAGTTTCAGATGGGATTCTCAATTATGAAGTCAGAGTTAAGAAAAACTTATCTGATTTTTCAGCACATTCCCCCAAGCCAGTTGGCCACCATTTCAACATCAGTTTTCAAGCCATCCTGTAAACCTCTTGAATGTTGCTCTGTTCTGCAGGTTTGAGTTTGCATGGATACAAACACTACGATAACTGCAGTTGTAACTATAACTGACCACTTTGTTACACTCAAAAGAGAAAAACCTCTACCTGATATTAAGCATCTCTTTATGTTATTAGGGGAAAACTTCCAAGATTGCTAAGTAACTGGTAAAGTATGCATGAAGGTCATCAGTTTGGCAAATGATGCATTTATTTCTGGGCAGGCTATCCTTGACACAGCTTCCTTATTTACTGTAATTATGATGAGGGGTGTGTTTCTTTACACAGTATCTACAATGGATAGGCTCGGACACAAAGTAATGCTGAAACCAGGCACTGCACTAACCTCAAAGTGGGGTGGTGGGAAACAAAAGAAAAAAACCTCAATAACATTTATCACAAAGACTCAAACATAGCAAACATATCAAGAAGGCAGCAGGAGATTTTGATACTTCACTGGTTGGGGCGGAGAGGGAGGAAGCATGTTGTGGAATGTTGTGAAAACACAGCATTGCCTAAACACCAAAGATGATATTGATACTGATCCAAATCGCAGAATAATCTCTTTTGTAAAACAGAAAGTACAAGATATTTTACTCTCCGAACCACAGTAGAAAAAACAAAGAACCCACACACATAAGCAAGTTTAGAGATGCTGTACACAAAAACTTTAAACACAGATATGAGTGCAGATCTTCAAAGACATAGCAGTACCCAATTCCTAGAGATACCTTAATGACAGATAAGCAAATCATTAAGTTTTAAAGTAGTCTTTTGTTAACCTTTTTCCTTCACTAAAAATGCTGTTTCTATTTTCAAGAAATGAAAAGTGAAAATATTTTAAGCACACATCACTTTTCTAGCTCTGATAAGTCTAAGGATTACAAAAGCAGCACTTAGGAAGCAAAGACAAAGGTACACAAATGTTATTAATCTAACCAGGCCAATGCACTATACAATTCCAAAGCAATAGTCAGATAAAGCACAAGTGCAAGCACAAGTGCAGACAGGAAAGTTAAGTGCACGCCTTAATTCTGGAGTGCATGTACTCAGCACTTCTAACTCTCTTATTTTAAAAACCTATCGAAAGCTTGCACATTGCCAAAATGTTAGCAGGCCACCCTCGTTATCACTTTCCTTTGGTCCCCCTACATAAAAACCTCAATATACAAGAATAACACAGTAGAACATTTCTTAGACAGTAAGCACAGTAAGATATGTCTCCGACAGCTTTTTTTCAAGTTGCCCTTGTATTTCAGAAGAGCTGGAAAAAATGTTACTGATTACCTCTTTGCTACTATTACAGCTTCAGTTATAGATTCACAAACAAGGGAGCAAAAAACAGCTCTTCTCCCTGTGACCTGCTCTAACAAAACATCCTGCTATAGCTACTCATCAGAATGGTGGCAAACTGCAAAGTGAGGGTGAAAGGTGCCCACACATTGTGATTACTTGGCTATTTTAAAATACTGTTTCTATGCTTTGCTGAAGCCCCACTTCTCTGCATTTTCAAGCCAGGCCACGTATCCCAAAAGAATGCAAAGAAGAACCTACAGGCCTTCCAGAACAGTCTTAGCATTAGTATGGAAGAACTGCCTCTGAGCCACCAAAAAGTAAGTACCAGCTGCCCTCTCAGCACTAGTTCCCTACCACTCCAAAAGGGTTTTTTTCCTTCCCCCACTACCTGAGCTTTCAGTATCAGGCAGGTGCCCTATATTCCTGCCCTGCTTCTTCCATACTGATGAAGGAAGCTGAAAACAGTGTGGTCATCAAATCTCAAGCTGACTTTGGAAACAAAATTCATCCAGCCTTCTTTGACTATCCCACAAATAACCCTTAAAAATGCCCGACATTTCTGTGGGCTGTAAACTGCAAATAGCATCCCAAGACGTTTGCCCTGCATGCAATGCACTATGATTTGCCATGTGGGAACATGGAATCAAATACTACATGGTTTAAAGCGATGCAAGCACAGTAAGAAAAGTAACACCATTTAGACCTTGTGATGTTAAATGGAACTTCTGTATGTATGATTATTACCTAAATGATAGGAGGAAATTATTAACCATGAAGGCAAAAAAAGGAAAAGGGTATTTTCTCACATAACACCAGTCAATTGTGTGATACTTGCTCTCAGGGAGAAAGAAAAAAAAAAAAAAAGAAGCCAATTTTCTCAGCTACTTTGTTCATATATGTCCTATGTTATAGCTAGAAAACTCAACATTTATAAGATAGAGAGAATTTGTTGCACAAGAGAAGTCAATAAACCAAAGTATTGTCTTGTAATGTGTGTTTGCGAATAGCAAATGAAAGCACTGAAGTTTGAGATAGGTACATTTCAGTTGATTAAAGAGTACAGTATCAGAAAGTGAAGATTGTTACCCTCAAAAAGGAGGGAATGAACACACACAGCACTTGACCATCAGCAGTTGGCACCCCTCTATCCGTAAGTGAACATGCTCTGTAAAGTTCCTAATAGCCACTGCAAGCTCTAAGCTACAGGATTCCCAGAAAACAGGGATCCCTTGAAGGAAGACAAGCCTGACTACTTATAATGCACTATGGTCTCAGCTGGGCAAGTTCTAAACTACCTCGGCCTTCCCAGCTCAAAGGCAACAGCTAAAACTCCAACAAAAGAAAAGGTGTTGATCACCCAGTAGAATAAGGCAACTCAGCTACGGAGGTGAGCAAAGAATCACAGATCGGTTTGGGTTGGAAGGGACCTTTCAAGGTCACCTAGTCCAACCCCCTTGAAAGAACTTAGGAGCAAAACAAGTGTGGATTACACATGCCTTTTACAGCCAGCCCAAAGCTCTGGGAGGTATATGAGTTGCTGTGATTCAGCTTGGAATACCTATAAAACAGCCAGAAACAAAGATGAATTACACTAAAAACACATAATACTTGAATTGTCCTTTCTGGCCTTAAGAAGTTATGAGCTTGATTTCAGTAGTCTAATTAAACCAGCCTCTCTCATCCCATTGCTAATTCCTTCCAGATGACTGCAACGGGAGTTGCACTGGTGGCAAGTCTGTCCTCCTTTTCCTTTCCTTTTCTACTCTAAATAGGTAATATAACACAAGGCCAAAATCTGAGTGCTCTAAATCCCAATTATTAATTGTAATTTTATAACTGACAAAAGACATGACACATGACCTTAAGTAGGCAAAAGCAATGAATCTAACTTGTATCTGCACAGGTTTTTTCTTACTATACCACCAAAATAATGCCCCAAAATATTTGTGCTGGGGACAATTCTTCCAGAGTTGATCATCCTGTCAGCAAACTGATTTTCTTAAGAGAAGATTTATCTGAATCCCTTTAAAAGATGGGGTATAGGCAGGGCCAAGTGGCTCAGACATAAAAGAAAACAAAACAAAAACACCAAGAAAGGCCCAATCCTCCACTTAAAAATAAACAAAAAAAAAAAGCAAACTCTCTCCCTGCCTCAAAACAGCAAACCACATACTTACTTTACATTATTATCTTTTACCAGGCTAATATTTTACACAGAAAATTCACACACAATGCACCATCCACTGACATATAAAATGCCATTCACAAACATTATTACGTATAACTTTTAAAGAGGCAGAGCACCAAGAATCTCCAAAGAATAAACCCTTACTAAAGCAGCCATAGTAAACAAACCAACATGGTGTCTTCTGAGAGAACCTCAGCAACCCTGAAACTGCAGCAAAGAGCAAACCAAACACATGCAGAGAAATGCAGATCAGCTCCACATGCAGCAGAGCACTCCTACAGCCTTAAGCACAAAATGCGAGGAAGATGCAGGACCCAAAGCAGCACCAACAGAAGCAGTGCTCACCTCAAAACTATTATTTGTTTTGAAATTCTTAATAACAGCACTGGCTGCTTGCATGGGAAAACCATAGTCAGAATACAGTCCACAGGTATAGACGAGTGAAGGATTGACCTGTATGCTAAGTCATGCTCGTCAAACCACCACTAATGTAAACCTACTCAAAACAAGGCAAAGCCACTATAACTTCTTGTGTTTGTAACAAGGAGGCCCCTATAACCAGAAGCATATGGCTGACACACCGTTTATGGTGATCCTCTACTTGGCCCAAATCAGGTATTCCACAGTAATCAAAGTTCAGATGTACAGGGAAATAAAAAACTTTAGAACGTTCTTTTAAGCTAATGCAAATGTGAGCCCAATGGAAAACTCTGCGATCTGCACAACACAGTGAACCAAAATATTGTACTATTAGTACCGAATTAGGGTAACAAAATATTTGAACTAATTGCTTACATAATCATTGTAACAGCTGGAAAAACAAATATTCATTGTGTCCACTGTGGAAATCAAGTTATCATCTAGCTTAGTTAATGTCTTGCTGTGACTTTTAAGCTTCTTACTTTTGATTCCTCTTTAAAATGATGTTAATACCTACTGTGGATATATGGTGCTACATGACTAGTAAGCTGTAGTTTTTCCAACAAAAAACCAAGACTCACACTTTTTTGATAAGGCAGGATATTTACATTTAAAGCAACTTTTTATTCAACTGCAACCACTGCAGTGATTTTTTTTTTACTGTTGTTAATAGGCGCTATATAGTCACAGCGCAAAATATTTTTTATGGCATTAAAAATGTTTTGCATCTTACCCAAGAGCCTCTTTTCAATACAATACAGGTCAAGTAGTTGTACTGCTACTACTACAGGACTCTTGAAACCAGTAGGTGGCTGAAAACCGCTCATGGCAAAAATTAGTATCACAAGGATGGTTGCCTATGGAATTCTGAGTAAAAGATTTCAAACAGACCACATCTAAAAATTACGACTCCGGCATTTAAATTCCGTGTATTGTTCTTTCACATCAGAACACTTCAGTATGTTACAAAACATAAAAACGTTACTAAACCCACTGACTAAAATTCTGATTCTGCATATTTCATAAACAGGTAACACTGCTTACAGAAATAATTGTGTCATGTGTTTGAACTGTTAAGGCCTTCATTCTGCATTTTTTTGTTAATAGTTTTCCTTGTCTTGATTTTAAAGACCGCATTTCACTGGAACAACTGTGTTCCAGTGAAAGAGAGGAGAGAGAAGACATAAGAGCCTATTCCTTTAAACTGATTTCTTAAACAGCTCTCTTCCCAGGAACTAAAACATACTTGAAATTATGATACATATACATGGAGATAACTTTCAGCCCATTCTAAGCACTCATATTGGAGGAAAAGAGACTTAGAGAAGGAATTGTTGATCCCACATCTTACTAAGTAGAAAACAATACTTATGCTGCTATTGCTTTTACTTCCTTTATATTTCACAGTCTACTTTTATCTCATTGATTCTGTCATTTCCCTGCCTGCTTCCCCGTAAAATTGATCTATGCAGGGTAAAAGCAGTCCTGAATCTCCTGAAGCAGACCAGTTATACACCCGCATCCAGACAAGGATCCTCTGCCCCAGGAAATGTCACTTTCTAGAGCTTGCTTTTTGCATTTTACCCATCTCTTTGAGAGAGCCTAACCCTCACCTTAGTCCTCAGCAAGGCAAGACCAACTACACATTCAGGTCGGAAAGGAGAGTTCCCGATCGTCTGCGGCAAAATCTCTCGGTGTGTAGCAGATACCAGCGCTGCTTCCTTCCTCTTACCTGCCCCCCGCACACACACGCACATCTGAGGGCAGCGGAGGATGTTCGGAGCAATTTAACAAGCAAAGGGGAGACGAATGCCTGCCGGTCTCGGAGCAAGAGGCTCACGGCCAGCCAGCCTAAGGCAGGCATGGATTCACGACAGGCAGGGATACACACGAAACGCTGGCAGGAGCAGCCGTGGTGCCGCCCGGAGCCGCAGGGCGCGATCGGCCGGAGGGCCGGGCACTGTAAACACGAGCACCGGGGGGTCGGAGCGCAGCGCCCGGGGCTGGGCCAGCCCGGTGGCCCCGCCAAGCCCGAGAAGCGGCTCCACCGGCGGCCCCGGCCCCGCGGCCCCACCAGGCCGCTCCACGCCGCCGCCCGATCCCCCCCGCACCGCCCGCCGCGGCCGCAGCGAGGCTCGGGCGGTTCCCCCCGGCCCGGCGCCCCCGCCCGTACCTCGGCTGAGATCGAGGGACACGTTCTCCTCGCCGCTGTCGTTCCGACCTGCGGGGAAGGGGGGGGGGGTAGAGAAGCGCGTTAGGCGGGCGGCGAAGGAAGAAGCGCCGAGGGGGAAGGGGGTGAGGGGCAGGGCAGAGGGAGGGCAGGAGGGGAGAAGAGGAGAGGAGTCGGGGGTGCGGGCGGGCGCGGGGCGGCCCGCGGGGCGCCGCTCACCTCGGATGCGGAGGTGCCTCAGCGAGCGGGCGCGGAGCGTCGCCGCCATGTTTGCGGCCCCGCAGCCACAACACCGGAAACCTCGCCCGCTCTCGCGAGGGGAGGCGCGCGCGGCGCATCCCCCCCATGCCCCCCCGCCCCGGGGCGGCTGAGGCGGCGCGGGCGAGGCCGGGCTGAGGGAGCGGCCGCGGAGCTGGAAGGGGATTTGCTTTCTCTCTCTCTCTCTCTCTCTCTCTTTTTTTTTTTTTTTTTTTTTTTTTTTTTTTTTTTTTTTTTTTTTTTTTTTTTTTTTTTTTTTTTTTTTTTTTTTTTT
>NW_020955237.1:594376-602197 GCF_003031625.1 Empidonax traillii | reverse complement strand
TTTTTTTTTGGCCTTGTGACGAGGTCGTAGTTCACGTGGGTGCTGCGTGACCGTGGGGGCTTTTGTACGCCGGATGTTTTCTGCTTTTTTTAATGCGTGAAGTAATTAAAAGAACCAAAACAAGCAGGGGAAAAAAAAAAAGGAAAGGGAGCTTTTCGCCGCTTTGTTGGGTTTGTGCGCGGTGGGTCTCTCTGCAGCTCGAGTGTTGGTCTATTTCTTGCTACTTTTATATTTGTTGAACTTACTTACCCAATAAATGTATGTATTTAAAAAAAGTCGGAAAGTCCCACTATAAGAAACCGTGTAGTTACATTGTTGATCATGTCTTTTTAGGCAGGAGTTTAAATATGCACCTTACGTCGAGCCCTGACACTTCAGACAGACAAGGCAAATTCTTGCACACAGACTACCCAAATTCTCAGGAACAAAACCAGCAAATAATACTCAAGCTTAAGTGTAGAAGTAGCCAGACGTATCAAAATAGTTTCACAAGCTTAGATAAATGCTTTCCTATTTTCTAGTCAATCATTTTCCACTCTGAATTTTCCCTCTTCTCCAGAGGTCTTTCAATTCAGATACTGAGCAATAAGTTTCACTAAAAAATTTGTAAATTAGATTTCACAGTTACTAATATACTTCTAAAACTTTAATACTGATTTAGATGAGTAAAATAATTATTTATTAAGCCAGAGTGGAAAAACTTTCTGACATACCAGTTAATATCACGCGTATGAGAATCTTGTTTGAATAGAATTATATCAAGTATATTTGATTTAAAATACCACTTAAAAAAACTTCTGTATGTTTTTTGCTTCTTAAATATGAAGCCAATGTTCCAGAGGAACCACAGGTTCTCAAAATTAAAAGCTCTACACAATAAAGTCTCATCCATCCATGGGACCAAAACATGTCAAACATCCTTGAGGAGTTTCATCAATGTGCTTCAGGGCTGTCTTAAAATTTCATGTCCAGAGACCACTTGACACCCTAAAAATGCCAAATTAACGACTGCTGGTGGTATTAATTTTGTATCCTCTTTACTACAAATTCTCCTGTGTGTAATTATTTTTACGTAAGCTTTGAAACACCACTAAGCATTGGCCCTCTATGAATTGGATTTGAACTTGTAACCTGCGTGTAAAACGCTTTGGACGCTCATGCCAAATGCTGTGAATTAGTATTCATTATTATTGTCACACAACACTTACTTCTTCGCTTATAGATATAAAGTCAGAGAAACTTATTTCAGAAGAACCTGTACATCATCTTGCAATAAGGGAGAGTAAGAAAGGAGTAGTGTTTAAATTCCTGAGTACCCTTTTGCAGCTTTCTTCCCGCAGACAATGTTTAATTATAAAAATATTACATTTAACTTGTGGAGCTTCAGTTTCTTCTTTCTTTTTCACTGTAGCTATGTTTGAATTCTTTGGACAAAACTGAGATTGTCTCTGATACTGACACACAAAAGACTGCCATAATGTCAGTTTTAAGTGCTAAAAAAGGAAACGGAACATTAGATTTTTAATTTTTGTTGTGGTGAAATGGAAAATAGCAAGAGTGCATTAACTTCAACTACCACTTAGATATACAGGAGCTTCCCACAAAAAACCCCATAAACCCAACAAGAAACCAAACAAAAACAACTGTTGTGAGGATGAGTAGTCCTCACCCTGTGAGAGTAGAGGACATTATGGGATCTGTTTTTAGAGCTTTTCCTATGTACTATTCTTCCCTTGAGTGTGGGGAAAGAATCACAAAAGTTTAATTAAAAAATTATAAAGCTTCCTTACACATCAAATTTGCGACACATTTTCATCAGCCACTGTTGCTCCTGAGTATGCAGGGGGAAGAAACACAGAGAGGGGAAAAAAAAAAAAAAGCTACCTCATTCATTTGAAGCAGGGAAATTAATAAAAAAGAGAAAATTAACTTCTGCACTTTGCTTGCACAATTACAGCTGATCCAGCATATGGCAGCCTTTTCAGGTTTTTTGTTTGTTTGTTTGTTTTTCAGTGTCTGAATCACAATACATTTAATCACTATAAATCCAGTTAAAGAAAAGATGGTGTAATGGCCAAATGGGGAATAAGAATAGTTCAGTCTGGGTTCCTGCTTTATAATTTTATGTGGGTATAGCTTCTCTGCATAGATAAGTAAATCTCCTATAGCCGAGGACACAGTGTGAAAGCAGAATTTCCTGAGCTTCCTGTGAGCTGCTGGTGTATTTCCTTTCCCACCTAAAAATCATGTCATACAGGGCAATAACAAACCTCTAGTGTCACCTGGAGGTTTGAAAGGCAGGTTAATCTTGAAACCATGCTAAAATGTTTCTACATGTTCAGAGTGGAGAGGGGTTTCTAAAGCTAGAGACATATTTTTGTGCATATGTGCAAAGGACTCATAAAAAAACTTTTGTTTCTTTTGTTTCCAATCAAAAAATTGTCCCTTATACCCCCCATGTGTGGGGCAACCTTTTTATATGCTAAACAGGGATATGCAGTATGCTGTAGAAGATACTACTATGTGAGTTATAAATCTTTAAGATTTAAATTCAAAATAAAGACCAAAGAGAAGAGCTTTTCGCTTGTTTGTGGTCAAATGAAGAAGCATGGGTATGAGGGACAAGCTAGGGGCAGAGCCTTAACTGTCCTAACTCATTTAGACTCCATGGAAATGAATAAGGATGTGCAATGTACACCAGCTGCAGCCTGCCTGTTAAGTAGATGTAGGAGAAAGAAAAACATGAATCAAGCCATGAAGACAAGAAGTTAAATTATTGAATTCGACTGAGCTACTGCGATTTGTAGATGAAGAGCATTTTACCATATGCAAATGTATTTGTAATGCAGTTCCTTAGTTTGCAATATCATAAAATTGGCTATAAATAATGATAAATCCTGAATTACAGGAGAGGAGAAAATCTTATGAATGGGATCAAAAGGTTAAAAAAAAAATCCCTTCTTTGCTATCTCTATATTAGTAGTAAGAATTTTTATAATCACTCTATTTCTTTAGTCTCTTTCTTCACATGAAGCCCATCAAACTGCATAGGAAAGGATAAGGCATGAGCTCTGTTCTCTGCAGCCAAGAAATACTGGTAATGGAATTATAAGAAAGGAAGGTATAAAGAAAACATCACTGATTGAACAAAGTATCTCAGAAGTTTATCAGACACTGGTTTGTCCATATGATATTACAAAAATCACCTGACCGTGTTTTCCTTATATGAAAATGTCTCAGATTGTAAAAATGTCTGCTTGAGCAGCAGCTCAGAGCCAGGTCAAGAAGGACATCGATGTGCTGGAGTGTGTCCAGAGAAGGGCAACAGGGCTAGTGAAGTGGCTGGAGCCCAAGTCCTATAAGGAGCAGCTGAGGGAACTGGGGGTGTTTAGCCTGCAAAAAAGGAGGCCCAAGGGAGACACTATTGCTCTCTGTAACTGGAAGGTGTGGTGAGGTGGAGGTCAGTTTCTTCTCCCAAGTGATAGGACAAGCAACAGGATGAGTGGAAATGGTCTCAAGTTGCACCAGAGGAGGTTTAGATTGGATATTAGGAAAGATTTCTTCACTAAAAAGTTGGTCAAGCATTGGAACAGGCTGCCCAGGGAAGTGGTAGAATCACCATCTGTGAAGGTATTTAAGAGGCATATAGACATGGTGTTTAGGGGCGTGGTTTAGTGGTGGACTTGGCAGTGCTGGGTTAATGGTTGGACTCAATTATCTTAAAGGCCTTTCCCAACCTAAATGATTCTCTGAATCTAAGAACAGGTCCTGCCAGGCATTTGATTTAGAGGTTCCACAGTTTGAGACAAATAAAATCCAGCTCATCAGCATGTTTTTGTCAGCTGGACAAATGCATAATATCAAATTAAGTTATTGGCAGCTCTGAAATACCAGTGGTCACTTTAAAGCAACACACAGGTGCAAGAGCACACCTGCACAATGCCTCACCTGTGGGCAGCCACAAAGTGATACTCTCAAACCTCCCTGTGGTTCACAGTTGGTATAAAGTAGTGAAGCCTGAACACCATGAATCCATCCAGTGACACGGAGCAGTGTGCTGGAGGATGGAGCTGCAGCTCTGGGTTTGTGTGCAGCAGAAGGTGGCAGGATCTGCTAGGGAGAGGGTTGTGCTGCAAGATGAAAACAGCTGAGTCTTCAGAGGATATGGGAAAGGAAAAGGGTGACCCTACTAGTTGCAGTTTATTCTGCGTAAATCAAAGTCCTTTAATGTGCCATTCCTGGGATTTTTGTTCTGTGTCTCCATAATACAGCAAGAACCAGAAATAGCAAAGGTCCTTCCTCCTGCATATAAAATCGTTGGCCTCCTGGGAACAGAGTTTCTTTGCTGTGGATGCTGCCAGATGATCTGAGAAAATATCAGTGTGGCCAGAGCTTGGTTGAAAACCTAGCAGAATTTGGGATATTGGGAAGGAAAGAGCTCTCGAAACTGAATTGCAGTGTGAAATCTAGGATATTGCATTTTATACATATCTGCTCCCTTGGGAATCCAGCTGGTCTTGATGTCACTTGGAGAGTGCAGTGGTGCCACAGAGATCCTGTAAATACGTGCTGGAAAATCTTTGAACAGCCTTGCACCAGTCATGAGCCAAAACTGTCTAATGAAGCCAATGTGACAGCAAAGACCATAAAGGTCCTATGCCCAGGGATGTTCACTGGTACTGTTTTAAGTGACTAATATGGATGCAGCTTTCGGCTGCATCTGGTTTATAGGCAAGGTGTGGGTTGCCGAACTGCTTGGACTGGGACAGTGCAGAGAGCAAGTCAAGCAAGGAGGACCTTAGTATTTAACCACTGTTTATATGTGGATGCTGAATATTTTTTTGCTTAACTTTTGATCCATGCGTTCAATTTTTTATTTGTCTGTTTTGGTCTCATATTCACCAGCTTGGAGGAAAAGAAAGGGCAAATTGCAGTTTTCTGCCCGAGGAGGTTATTACCTCTGAGTTTGCTTTTTGGGGTGCGAATGCTCTCTTGGCTTATGTGGTATATTCCTAATATATTCGTTTGCTAGCCTTTTCAAATACAATCCAATAGGTGTGTTTCTACATATATTATCATGCAAAAAGGGTTCTATATAGATGGTATTTTAAGGATCAGTAATATAATTTGCAGAAGTAACATGATTTGCTAAAAACAAATCCCCAATTCCTAACAAAATTTTTAGATAATCAGTTTTTTCTAGAATTTCTATGATTTTGAAAAATATCATAATCTAAGCTAATTCATAGTGATAGTACCTTTAAATACAGATATAAATAAAAAGTATTAATAAAAATCAGAATTGATTTTGGTTGTGTGTAATGTTAATATTTCCTCAGTATCCCATATTGGAAGAAACTAAAAAATGAACTTAGTGCATAACATAAAATTACACAAGAGTTCCAATAACTATCATACTAAAGTATTAACAATCAGCAGCAAAATAACAGAATGACAAGTGATGCGACAGTCTTCCTGATTAAGTGGGCAGGTTGCTAACCAGATTGTTAATTAGTGCAACCTTATACCTAGGCACCCATTCATGTAAGATTTTTCACAACATTCTGCACTGCATAATCCTACTGAAGCTGTGAAAAGCAACAGGTGTTGAGTTTGGGTATGTTTGGCATATTAATTAGACCTGAGCAAAAAAACTTTTAAAAAACGCAGCTGTTAAGTGTTTCAGTCCAAATAAACTCCGGTAATAGTGCTGGAGCTGTATGTAAAGATAATTTATTATCAAGCTATTCAAAATCCATATGGCAGCAGAAACTATTTTTTGTAACACATTGTTTTTTCTTAAAAACTGAAGAAGCCCATTAACATCTTCTTTGGGCACTGGCTGACAAAAGCTGGCTAACATCTTAGCAGCAATGCTGTTACATATCACAGTATTCATGCTGAAATATTTGGATATTGGAGATTCTCAGCCATCAGTGGCTGTCATTAGAACATGCTTTAGTCTCTTACATGGCCAGTAGAAAGTAGCTTGCTATGAATACAAAAGCAGTAAAAAGGGATGGGATAGAAAAATTATTTTTCTTAATTTTTAAATTTTAACTGGCAATAGTAAGGTTTATTTATATATATATAGCATCCTAGTTCAATTACTAAAAAAACCTCCCCCAAATACTGAGCATAGAGGGAAGGTGTGTTTGACCTGATTTTAAATGCTGTGGGATAAACAGCCTAGCACTCAAAATACAAGAATTGTAAGTCTCCTCAGTGCCTGGTGAGTCATAAAACCTCTTCTTGTGTCACCCACAGAGTTAGGAATCTTGCAAAAAAAATGAGCATTTAAACAGAGCGGCTTTTAAAAATAGGATAAAAATGAAAGTGCAGAAGTAAGGGAACAGTTTAAAAGTATAAAAAGAGAAAGGAACAAGGAAGCAGAAAAGCAAAGAACAGAATGCCATGGTCAGAGGATCAAGGAAAAGAGGAATAATTATAGGGAACAGGAAGTAATCAAGAAAAAAAGTAGGACAAAGAACATCCTAGGCAGTGAAGGGAGGTAATGACAGTAAAAATATAAGGATTTCTTTGGATTAATACAGAAGAAGAAACTGGGCTTACCTGTGTGAGTTGGAAGGTGTGTGACAATATTGTCCAGGGCAGGGCAACATGAAAGAAGCTGAGACGCAGAAGGGAAGGTAGCTTGGCAGTGTGTCCCTTCCGTCAGCAGGAAAAATGGATGGGAGCCCTGGTTTCTGTGTCTGTGTTTTGTGTACATTTTCCACCTGAAGCGCACCCACACGTAAATGAAGGCAGCTTTTCCTGTTAGGAACTTGAAAAATCTGGAATTGTGCCAAAGAAAAAAAAGCAGGGAAAAGAGCTAGTGCTGATTTTTCCTTTCTTTGTCTGTCTCATGATGCCTGAGCAATAGGATTTGCTGATATTACTAAAGTATTGCAAATCGTATAATGTTTCTTAAAACCCTTGGTATCCATCTAATTCGCATTTCATTCATGTTTGTGTTGACATTTTGCATACTTCCTTTATGCCTAATAGTGAACCATTTTAAGCTTAAGCAATACTTATATGTCTGTGTGTTATGAAAAAAGATACAGTTTCCCATATTCTTTTCAACAAGACCCACAACATAAAAAACCTCAATCAAGAAACTCTGTACATTTAATAATAGCTTAATCTTCTCTCTCCAAGTACTTTAGAAGAAGGTGAATAGACATGATTTACCAAATTCTGTGTAGGAGCCAGCTAGCTAGAATGAAACAAAAAATGGAAAAATGTGAGATCCTTGTATTTTGCTGCACACAGCCAAAGAAGGGATCCTGGGACTACTGCATTGCACAAGGCTACAACACGTAGTGCTGATGTTCTGTAGTACCACAGCTACCTGGAGTGGCACTGAAATATCCTCATGTTTTCCAACTGGCTGGGATGCTGGAAACTGCTTAGAATGACCCTCCAGCTGTACTACCACTTTATTTCTCAGCCAAGCTAAGCAGTCAAGGTGGAGGGCTTGTAGGACTATGCTGGTATCTTGGGAAATGCTTCTGATAAATAAGTTGACTCTTTCAGAACTAGTTTAGGTGTCTCAGCCAAGGATATGTCCAGACCATATGCACAGAAGGGTTAATTCTGGCAAAAGCCATAGACATTGCTCAAAGCCACACTAATAAAGTAGCTGTCAACATGCAAAATGGGAGATAGCAAATTATGTAAATGAAGGTAATAACATAGAATCATAGAATCATAGAATAGATTGGGTTGGAAAAGACCTCCAAGATCATCAAGTCCAACCCCTGATCCAGCTCCAATTACTATAGCATGGCACTAAGGGCCACATCCAATCTCTGCTTA
>NW_020955237.1:557930-594300 GCF_003031625.1 Empidonax traillii | reverse complement strand
CCATTCCAATGCCTGATTACCCTCTCTGTAAAGAATTTCTTCCTAACATCTAACCTAAACCTCCCCTGGCAGAGCTTGAGCCCATGTCCCCTTGTCCTATTGTTGGTTGCCTGGGAGAAGAGACCAACCCCCACCTGGCTATAACCTCCCTTCAGGTAGTTGAAGAGAGTGATGAGGTCACCTCTAAGCTTTCTCTTCTCCAGACTAAACAACCCCAGCTCCCTCAGCCTCTCCTCATAGGACTTGTGTTCAAGTCCCTTCACCAGCCTCGTTGCTCTTCTCTGGACCCGCTCCAGCACCTCAATGTCCTTCCTGAACTGAGGGGCCCAGAGCTGAACACAATACTCAAGGTGTGGCCTCACCAAGGCAGAGTACAGGGGAAGGATCACTTCCCTGCTCCTGCTGGCCACACTGTTCCTGATGCAGGCCTGGATGCCATTGGCCTTCTTGGCCACCTGGGCACACTGTTGGCTCATGTTCAGCCTCCTGATAAGCACCCCCAGGTCCCTTTCCACCTGGCTGCTCTCCAGCCACTCTGTGCCCAGCCTGTAGCGCTGCAGGGGGTTGTTGTGTGGCAGGACCTGGCACTTGGCCTTGTTGAACTTCATTCCATTGGAATCAGCCCAACTCTCCAGTCTATCCACATCCCTCTGCAGAGCCCTCCTGCCTTCCAGCAGGTCGACACTTCCTCTCAACTTGGTGTCATCTGCAAATTTGCTAATGATGGACTCAATCCCCTCATCCAAATCATCGATAAAGATGTTAAACAGGACTGGGCCCAGCACTGACCCCTGGGGGACACCACTGGTGACCGGCTGCCAGCTGGATGCAGCCCCGTTCACCAGCACTCTCTGGGCCCGGCCCTCCAGCCAGTTCTTAACCCAGCACAGAGTGCCCTGTCCAAGCCATGGGCTGCAGCTTTTCCAGGAGTATATTATGGGAGACAGTGTCAAAGGCTTTGCTGAAGTCCAGATAAACACATCCACAGCCTTTCCCTCATCCACCAGGTGGGTCACCTGATCGTAAAAGGAGATCAGGTTGGTCAAACAGGACCTGCCCTTCCTAAACCCATGTTGGCTGGGTCTGATCCCTTGTCCATCCTGTAGCTGCTGTGTGATTGCACACAGGATGATCTGCTCCATAACTCTGCCAGGCACCGAGGTCAGGCTGACAGGCCTGTAGTTACCAGGGTCAGCCTTGCAGACTTTTTTATGGATTGGAGTGATATTTGCCAACTTCCAATCATCCGGGACCTCCCCAGTGAGGCAGGACTGTTGGAAGATGATGGAGAGCGGCTTGGCAAGCTCTTCTGCCAGCTTCCTCATTACCCTAGGATGGATCCCGTCTGGTCCCATAGACTTGTGAGGATCCAGATGATTCAATAAGTCACCAACTATTTCCTCCTGGAATACAAGGGGGCTATTTGGTTTCCTATCTCTGTCTACGAGCTCCAGAGGCCAGTTGCCTTGAGGGCCACCTGTCTTACTGGTAAAAACTGAGGCAAAGTAGGTGTTAAGTACCTCAGCCTTCTCCTCATCTCTATTAACTATGTTTTCCTCCAAGTCCATCAAAGAATGGAGGTTTTCTTTGCCCCTCCTTCTGTTATTAATGTATTTATAGAAGAACTTTTTGTTATCCCTAACAGAAGTGGCCAATTTAACTTCGAATTGCATTTTTGCATCCCTGATTTTCCTTCTGCATGATCTAGCTGTCTTCCTGAATTCTTTGTAAGTAGCCAGCCCTTTCTTCCATAGTTTATAAACTCTGATTTTATCCCTGATTTCCTTCAGAATCTCCCTGTTTAACCAAGCTAGTTGTCTTCCCCGCCGGCTTCCCTTTTGGCACACTGGTATAGCCTGTTCCTGTGCTCTCAAAACTTCCTGCTTGAAGCACATCCATCCCTCCTGAACCCCCTTGTTTTTAAGGGTTGTTTCCCAGGGTGTGCTCTGGACTAGACTTCTGAATAGGTCAAAATCTGCCCTCCGGAAGTCCAGTGTAGAGGTTTTATTGTTGGCTCTCCTTTAATCTCTGAGTATTGAAAATTCTATTATTTCATGGTCACTATTTCCCAGGTGGCCTTCAACCACTACATCTCCCACCAGCCCCTCTCTGTTTGTAAACAGCAGGTCTAGCGGGGCCTTACCCCTGGTAGGTTCATTTACCAGTTGATGAAGGAAATTGTCCTCTATACACTCAAGAAAATTCCTAGACTGCCTCTTCTCTGCAGTATTGAGCTCCCAGCAGATATCCGGCAGGTTAAAGTCACCCACAAGGACAAGGGCTGACAATTTCGAGACATCCGCCAGCTGCTTATAGAATAATTCATCCCCTTCATCATCCTGGTAGGGCGGTCTGTAACATGACCATTATTAGAATTATTCTCCGCTTTTTATTAAGTTTCAGAATATAATCTAACCTATTATTTACATTAAATTTCAATTGGTATCTCCTATCTACCTCCCTTTTAATTACTGTAAACATGGTTCAAATCTGATTTCCTTTTATGACAAGGCAACCCACCTAGTTGATCAAGTACAGACTGTTAATGTAATCTTTTTGGATTTCGGAAAAGATTTTGATGTTGTCTCTCCTAGTATCCTTCTGGGCAAAATGTCCAGAACACTGCTGGCACATGACAGTTGAGCAGCTGGTTCACAGGTTGGGCACACAGGGTTGTAGTGCATGGGGTAACATAAGGCTTGTGACTGGTCACTAGTGGGGTTCTGCAGGACCCCATCTTAGGCCCTGTGCTCTTCAACATTGTTGTAAACAACTTCTATGCAAGGCTCAAAAGGACACTAAATGATGTTACAAAAATGAGAACTGTTGATTACCTCAAAGACAGAGAGGCCCTGCAGAGACACGTTGACAAATTAGAGAGATGGACAATCATCAACCTTATGAATTTTAAAGGGCAAGTGCCGGATTCTGCACCTGGGATGGAGCAACCCTGGTTGTGCGTATATACTGAGGAATGAGATGATGGAAAGCAGCACTGTGGAAAGGGACCTGGGGGTCCTGGTTGATGGCAAGTTGAATATGAGTCAGCAGTGCCCTGGCAGCCAGGAGGGCCAACTGTGTCCAGGGGGGCATCAGGCAAAGCATCACGAGCTGGTCCAGGGAGGGAATTGTCCCACTCTGCTCTGCACTGGGGCGGCCTCACCTGGAATATTGTGTGTAGCTTAGGGCACCAAAATATGTAAAAATATATTGAGCTGTTAGAGAGTGACCAAAGGAGGACAATGAAGATGGTGAAGGACCTCGAGGGAAAACTGTATGAGGAACACCTGAGGGTACTTGGTCTGTTCAGCCTGGAAGAGACTGAGGGGAGACCATTCCCAGTCTACAACTTCCTCACAAGGGGTAGACACTGTTTTGACCAGTGACAGGACCCCAGGGAATGGCCTGAAGTTGTGTCAGGGGAGATTTAGAGTAGGTACTTCACCCAGAGGGTGTTTGTGCACTGGAACAGGCTCCCCAGGGAGGTGGTCACAGTGCCAAGCCTGACGCAGTTCAAGAAGTTTTTGGACAATGCTCTCAGGCACATGGTGGGATTGTTGGGGCTGTCCTGTGCAAGGCCAGGAGTTGGACTTTGATGATCCTTGTGCGTCCCTTCCAGCTCAGAAGATTCTGTGATTCTGTAGTAATACAAATTTTGCAACCTTTTAAAATGCAAGTTGTTTTCTCTTTTCTGTGTTTAACAACAAGTAGAGGTACAGAAAAGGAAGATAAAATAGTGAGAGTCCTAATCTAGGAAAGTACAAAAAATTAATTAATTTAGCTTTAGCGGTTTGTTTTTATATCCAAGATTAATGGACATCTGCCACAAATTGTTGTCTGTTCATGCCTTCCTTTCAAATGTTAAAATGAGGATAAAATGTTTTCCTCTCTGACAAGATAGATCTATTCCTATTCATGGGATTCTGAGATACCATTGTGATGAATGCCATGAGAAACTAATAATTCCGAGTGCAGCATAAGCTTGGGAAGATTTGCACTAAATAAAGGAGTGGCCAGAAATTGAATGAGCAGGGCTGAACAACTGCCCTTTCTGTTAGCGCTCATCCAGCCCATGCACTAAATGAGGCAGGGATCCTGTGGAAAAAAGTAAGGAGCTGTCATGTAATTATAGACTGGGCACACAGATAATGATGAATCCACACAAGGAGTCAGAACTAAGGCCGTGCAAATACAAGCAGATTTATTGCCTCTCCTACCATTTCAGTTCTTCACACTACATGCAAAAGCTTTTCCATGTAGGATGGTCTAGGGCTGCTGAAGAGAAGACATAAGGGTACCCTTTTATGGGTCCATTAGTCTCCTCAGAAGTTGTCTTATTTGACATAATATATACTCACACACACCAAGGCACACATGCATATGCAAACGTGCTTATGCTTGTGTCTGTTATAAAGTAATGTAGTGTTAAGAGGTAATCTAAATAATACAGAGAATCTGTGTTCCTCCACTGAATTTCCTTCCCCTTACTAAAGGATTGATCTTCCCAGTTGAGACAGATTATGCAAAAGGATCACACATAGAGGAAGGTTTTGTTACTACTGTGGGAGGAGTAGCCAGGGGATTTGCAATTATGTGGATCGAGAATATAAACCTCTTACACAGGAATGTGCAGGAGATCAGCTGCATTCCTGCACTCCAGAGCCTGTGGTAACAGTAGAGAAATGCTATAAAGCTACTGAATTAGAGAAGTCTTTTTTGCCCTCCCCGTTTTGGTTTTGCTTAGCTTGTTTACTGGGACAGCATAGAGGTACAACACAGATGGAAACCAGCTCTGTTTACCTTAACTGGGGTGTTCATGCTGAAGCATAATTTTTATGTCAATATTTTCATGTTTTCACTGCTGAATGTTTTAGCAGGCACAGCCAAATACTCCAGAATTATAGATTGAATTTGGAGAAGGAAAAATATCACATGAACAGCCTTCCTCTTCTTTCTTTATGACTTTTAAAAGATGATAGAATAAATTACAGGTGAGAAACCCGAGAATATAGACTGCCTAGGTATAGATTTTCCTGTCTGGTAGATTTTCTCCTTAAATTTCACTTTCTGGGTAGCAATTATTGACAAACACCATGTTGTATTTGTGCTACCTTTACAACAATAAGAATGTTGATTTTCATTCTGTTACCTGCTCAGTGATAATTTTCAGAAGCTATTATGCAGCTAGTGTTGTTCTACTTGACAGAAGATTGTGTACTCACATTTCTTGTCAGAAAAAAAAGCATACTTTTATTCATAGGAATTTTAGAAGGAAGAAAAAATTGCATCCAGTGAATGGCATATTCTATTTTACATGGAAGAAAAAGCTTACAATGCCACTAATTTTTCAATTAGTATTACCTTATAAATACATTTCAACACCCTTCAACAATCATGTTTTATTTGATCTGGGCACAAAATCCTAGCTTAATATATCTTTTATTAAATGATTATTTATTTGATTTAATGTATCATATAACCAATTTAGTCAGTATTATCAATACAGAAGCTCAATGCCTACAACACATCAATGCTAAGAACAGGGAAAAACTATTCAAAATTTATTTCTGAAAAATCTAAAGAAGAATAAAATTCACTTCTTTTTCAGGAGGACAGAATAATTTTTGTTTTACTGAAGGCCATTAATACAAGATGTTTAAAAGGAAAATTCTTTTGTTGGTCTTACCACAACACATGACGTTCTGCTATCAGTTAAAAACAGAACAAGACTGGCCATGCTTACTAGAATTTAATACAAACTCTTTTTGAAACAATTAACTGTATAAAGCATGAAACTACGTATTGCTAACTGCCACATAGTTGTTTATTTCTCATATCTGCCTGCCTTCTCAGTTCTTTGGCGTATCACTAACTTGTTGCAGATACCCTCTTAAAGGCCCCCGAAAAATAAAGTGTCACTAGCAGTGACACAGTCAATTAGGCTGACACGTTCATTGCATTTAATGTGCAGAGTCATATTTTGTATCTGGGTGTTGCTGCTGATGCTTACACATGAAATTGGTATTTTTATGCCTGGATGCTGGTTAAAAAGCAAATATAAAAGGGGAAAGTCAAGTTCGTGTATAGCTTTTCAGTATTTTATCAGTATGTTTAAATACAGTACAAAAGTAGTCTCTAGGTTATTATCTCCACAGTTAATTTTTTTTTTATATCCCCATATCCCTCCTCTGAGATGCATTTGAAATGTATTTAATTGTATTTAAGCCATCAATAATGGGAATTTTAATGGCTCAGATAAATGCAATGCAATGCAATGCAATGTAGTTCAAAGCAGTGCAGGACTAAAGGCTGAACTCCTAAGAAAAGTTAATTCTGCATTTACAGGGGTGTAAATTAGGCTTCCACAAGCAGGAGTCCAAACTAGAGGTGATCTTCATTTAAGTTGTTAGTTCAACAGAATCATGGATCTGAGTTGTTATCATAGATAGATCATATTTCTGAAATGGAAAACAATGCAAAAAATATTAGTATTGTGTAGCATTTTGACTCAAGGAGAAAATTATTAATTGTAATTGAATATAGCTACGGTATTCTTTGAAATGTTCAACATACCCTCAAAAACGTTGTCATATATCTCTTCATCGCAGTAAGTTAAAAAAAAAAGAAAAACAATACATTTAAAAATCGAAACATCAGATATAAATTACTATTTGCATGCAGATAAGAAATAGAGTAGCAGTATGGCAGACAAGCTATCAAATAATTAATTTGCTAATTAGGAAAATGCAACCTTTTTGGTAATAGAACAGTATTTAGCAAGATGGTCAGGTCAGAGGATTTTCAGCAAAGGGTTGACCTGGATACATTTCTTTCTAATATGAAAGGCTGGCTTTTTTAAAAGGTTAGAATTTTTCAATTACATTTTTAAGCAACTATTCTCATAGACGTATTTCCTTAAAAAAAATTAAATACTTCCTTGTTTTTTTTTAAATGAACACCAGAAATAATGAATAAAAAAACCCAGTATGACCTTGAAATTCATTTTGTTTCTGTACTTGGCAATGCCATAATAATTTTGGAGGTGCTGCTTTTTAGGTAATGAATTTAGGTAATGCCTATAAAAGATACATGCTTCATGGAAGGATATTTTCAAAATATTTCACTTAGATATGGGAAGAAGCCCCTGGAAGACAATAAGGCTTTGTATATGTATATATTTATATACATACACAAATATATTTATGTATATATATTAAAAATTCAAATGTGTGTGTGTTTAGATGCCTCTACATTCTAAATGTGACAATTCTAAATATGACATCTCATTTGATATTTAAGGGTCTAATAAAAAGCCTGTTGAAGGAAATGGAAAGGCTTTGTCTGTCAAGAGTTTGGGAGTAGAACCGAAATGCTGAACTCCATGCAATTATTTGGAGCAAGACTGGGCCAAATCTGCTCAATCCAGGTAATACTGAAACAAAATTAAACCTAAAGAAAATCTGGTGGATTTTAGTTAAACATTTGAAAAGGATGTCAATACACCTAATCACATTAACTTGCAGTTCATTAATAGATTCTAATACTAATAATGTTTAATTTATGTAATTTTTCATGGTTTAATTAAAGTTTATGGTTATGCAATGAGAAATGAGGCTCTGGCAAATTTCCAGCATGGATGTATGTGATTAATTCTTGAGAAATAATAACTTCATAAAAAACCCCTCAATTTTCAGGACTAGAATGACAGACTAAAATAATTCCATTTCACTTTTTTTTTTTTTTTTAACAGACAGCTTAAAAGAAATTGAGTGTTATAGAAAATTTTTCAAAAAGATCACTTTGTACTTACTTTTGAACTAAATTGCTTCTCAAGACATAACCATCTGTAAAAATAAAACATATATGCATTTAACTTAAATACTCATGTTATTATTTCTGTTATTAGCACTAGTGAAATGCCTTTTTTCTCTTTTATATACATCCAACAGAAAGACAAAATAGATGGATAAGAATGTACAATGAACACTTACTTGATGAAGTTTTTACTATGTCCAGTGTTTTAGTTATTCTTATAATTCTTTATAAATTCTATTTAGTGTAACACAGCGTCCTATACAGGAAATCAGAATGCTATAGTAGCTGTAAGACCAGTTAGGTATCTACCATTCTGGATACTTTGCATATTCATAAAATGTTGTTTATCTTGTTTCTTCCTTCACAAAATTTTTTTTTTCTGATATGTAAGATATGAAAGTAATTTTTTTTAATGCATAGTGATGTCCAGCTAGAGAATCCCATATTTTTTGTTAAGCCTTTTTGACATCCAAGCCCTAACTCTATTCTATCTGAAATTGTCCTTTCTAAGATCTGTAAATATACTAGTAGAGGGAACCATCTCTTATAAATGTATGTCACACATAATAAGCTAGTACTGTTCCCAAAAGCTGATAAATATATAATATATAAAAATATCCTATTTTGATATTTTTGACCAGTGTTTTGATATATAAAAATATGCTATGGTTCTTATATAAAATATTGTAAAAGCTATCCAAAAAGACTAATATCCCAAACAGTCCTGCAAGTAGTAAAAACTTTTATTTAACAAGTTTTTTGTTTGTGTTTTTTTAAGGCAAGCTCCTTTTAAAACACCATAATAGGCAGCTTTTCTTCATAAACAAACATTTGTATCATTCACTTTGACTTGACATATTTCTGTCTTAAAATAGGTAGGTATCAGATGTTATATAGATCTCAAAAGTAAATAAGTTTTTTTTCCCCTGAATATGCTACATGCAGTAGATTGTGATTTGAACTGTACAGGCCATAATACATTTAAAAACATGAGATTTTAAAAGAAAACTTCTATCTTGTGCTAGAGCTGAAGTTGCCTAAAAAGGCACTAATTTCATGTGTTAATATTTTATTTTACTCTTACCTGCATTAGCTACTGCTTAAGACTTATCAATTACATGAACTAAAAAATAGTTCTGTGCATTTAATATTTGATTACTGCTATATAAGATAAAATTTGCTTGATTTGCCCATATTTCTATCTTCAGGGTCATGAAGATTTGATACATACATAAATTCTCCTATAACATTTGCCTGCTGAAAGTGTTGACTGCAAGAAATCTTCAAAAGTCAAGGAACCCAGTACTCCAGATTTTAAGTCACCTGTGTATTGTCTAAGGCTGAATGCCAGCTGGAACGTATGAAGCTCTGTCTAACCAGAATTTTGCTAGCATGGTTGTCCTTCCCCAGATTTTATTATCTGGGATAAAGTAATGGAAATTGATTTTTTTTTTTTTTTTTTAAAGATGTCATCTTTTTAAAGTTCTCTTTAGGACAGTCCAGTAATTTCCAAGACTCCTGAAGTCTCCATGGAGTAATTTAAAATCATTTGGCTAAATCATTCTAATCTTCTGAAATACATGGAAGCAAAACTTCTCCACTCACCATCATGGCATATAAACCCAGTGTGCTCGCAAGTCATGTGCATGTGACAGTGCTTAGGTCATGGCAAAGCATAATCTAAGGTCTTCTGATGGTCCCTGGCCCTCAAATAGGTGAGAAATACGGCTCCTGCTGATCTCACAGTCTTTCAGAGTTACTAATCCAAAGTTACATGTCCAAAGTTTCAGTTTCTAACTAATTCATTGATTTTTATGGGGCTCCCAAATAGGGAATAAGCTAGCAGGTCAGCAACCTCTGTATAAATAACTTCACCCCACTGAAAGCTATGACATATTGTGCCAGCTGCTCATTTGCATCATAAAGGAAGCTCAGAGAGGAAAAAAAACTTTCAGGCACTGAAATTCATTTATATCCTAATGTTTAAGCAAAATCTATGAACTGAATTGAAAGTTTTTGTGTATTTAAAGATGTATGTGTTCAGACCAAGAAGGAATTTAAAAGAGTAAATAAAAATCAGTTCTTTATTTCACTTTTGACATTTCAAATAATTTAATAACAAAATAAGTGATAGAAGAATATGTTCCTAAGATCACTAGGCCTAGTGTGTAAACACATTGCAATATAATTTGTAATTTTAACTGTTAGAAGAGACTTGAAGCTGTGAAGTGCTTCAGAAGTTAATGATTAAATCAAAGAATTCATGTGCAAGAAAGTAACAAAACCATCTCTAATTGCTGATTTTCAGTCTATCTGGCCTTCTGAAGGTAAAATCATAGCTTTAAGATCTGAGGAACTTGATCAACCACAGCAAATAACCAAAACTGTCATGCGTTTACTGAAGTAGAATTCAAACTTCATTAACTAATGTGGAAATTGACAGAGATCTCTACAGAGGTTTTCAGGGAGGATATTTTTATTTGTTTTGCTCTTTTATGCATAGCAAAGCAGTAGCTCCTGTCATTATCTGAAAGGCTTTGAAGACTATGAGACAAAAACAGCCAGCATGAACTACTTTCTACTTTGTTATTAGCTTGGTTCAAAAAATGCAGCTTTGAAAGCTGTTTTTTGGGAAGTGGCTCTATCAGTGAAATCCATATTTTGAAAAACATATGTGTGTTATGCAAGAAATTCTTGCTCACCCTGCAGGCCTACCAGGAAGAAGGCTGTACTCCAGACTGTAAGAGTAGAGTATAGAGGGTAAAAAAATAGCAGGAAAGTGCTTGAATCCCTTTCAGAGGTTTATAGCATTAGACTCTCTTCTACATAGGTCAGAGATAAAAAGTAAAGCTGAGAGGGAAAATACTGCTTGTTCAAAGGATACTCTAGACTGTTCCAGCACAAAATGAATTTTCATTAGGAGATTTGAAAAGTATTGTAACAGAAGTTCATTAATTGAAATTGAAATTCAAATTGAAACCATCAGGAGATGGTCTGGAATTTTCCAAAAATGCAAAAACTTCTGCCAATGTGTAGTGGTTTTGAGTCTAGGCCTTCCTTGGTGACCAGATTGTAACCAAGGAACCAAGGCCATGTTCCCAGTATTCCGTACAATTTTTACATAAGCAAGGGTAAAAAATAAGTAGGGAGAGAAAGCTCTTACTCTCTTTCTTCCGGCAGAAGGTTCTTTGCTATCATTCTGCCTGGTGAAGGAGTGAGGCCTGGTGCACCTGGTTGGCCTTGAGAAGCGGATAGTGCCAGCAGTTTGGTGCAGTTCACTGCTATCTTGAAGAAAGTATTTGTTTTTTGTCCCTTTTTCCCTTTCCTTTTCTTTTTCCCTTTTGGGGGGTTCCCTGTGGGTGATATCTTGTATATAATTCTATGTATATATATAAATGTATGTTACTTGGAATTTGGTTTGGGTTCTTTTGATTTTGTACAGTCTTTTCAGTCTGTCCGAGGAGAGGGAAAGGGAGGGGGAAGGTTTTTTCTCTGTGGTCCAGGCACTTGGCTGCAAGCCACGTCCAACCTGGGACATTTTTTGGAGGTCCCACCGGGATCAGAGTGGGTTGTTTTGGTAACAATTCTTGGGCAGGTGGCCAAGTTCTTCCCAAGCATAGACTTTGTTTGGGAACAGTGCTGGGAGAGCTGCCAAGGGGGGTTTGTTTATATAAATACACCTTTTGTTTAGGAACAGTGAAAACAACCATATAAATAATGGCCACTTTCTTAATTCTCAATGTAATTTTAGCAGCCCTCACACCTGTTCTGGGCTACTTCATGTGGAAACATCTAGATCCAGTGGTGTTCAAATGGCGAGACATTTGGGACAGGTATTCCTCCTTCCCTGACATTAAACACTGGATGATGGAGATTCCCAAACTGACTGTTGCCTCTAATTATTATCTGAATTGTGTTATGCTCTTAATGATGAAGGTAATGGACATATTATTTAGAATTAGAAGGATTGTGTTGTGCTGGTTTCCTTGTTATAGGAAAGGTCGAACCTCAAAGGGATTATCTGGAGCTTTGGAAAGGGGCTTGGAAAGGGCAGTTCCTGGTTGGCAAGGAGCATGGGAAGAGTTTGGTAAATGGATAGGGTGTGTGGCACCTCCCATGACTTGAGACTTCACACCAGAACAGGTGTTTGATCCTAGTGAGATAACCCGTCATTTAATGGAGGGTTGTCTTTCAAATGAGGATCCAAATACACAAATCTCTGCTCTGTGCTGGGGCCTATCTGGTGCTTATCAAGCTGCCATAGACCATGCTCAGAAGGCTAAGGCTGAGACACAAACTATGCCACTTGGAATCAGTGATGTTTCTATGGAGTCCACCAAAATCGGAGTCCAGATGCCACTTGAAACCAACGCTGCTTTTAATGAGTCGCTAAGTGTAAGACTAAGGCACAACCTAAAGCCAGCACAGCTTCTGTCAAACCCACTGACATTAGAGTTCCAATTATGGACTTTATGAACATGGGAACTCACATGACAACATCTACAGCCAACGCTATGACTGAGACTGGGGCCCATACCACAAACTTTGAAAACACTATTGCCCCATAAAAAAAAGGTGTGGATAAGGGAGCATGCAGGGCCCACAAGCCTAGTTCTACGATTGAGGTGTGTAACTGAAGAAGAAGAAGAAGAAGAAGAAGAAGAAGAAGGAGAAGGAGAAGGAGAAGGAGAAGGAGAAGGAGAAGGAGAAGGAGAAGGAGAAGGAGAAGGAGAAGGAGAAGGAGAAGGAGAAGGAGAAGGAGAAGGAGAAGGAGCAAAGGGACCAAGAATTCCCCTTCATAGCAAGTTCATCCCACGCTAGTATCGACTGAAGGAAGAGGGGACAGCTGCAACAGACGAAGAAGTAGACATGAGAGAAGGACCACGTCCCAAAGAATTAGGAGCATGTCCAAAAGAGAAGGGGACATGTGCAAAGGAAGAAGGGGCAGCAGCACAGATGGCTGATAAAACACAAAAACCACCAGAGAGAATGTTGACACCCAACTACACCCTTCTTGACTGTTCAACGGAGGAGATGGAAGACTATCTGAGATCCTCATCCCAGGGTCTGGAGGACTATTCGTTACCTCCACCTGTGAGAAGCCTATGCTGGCACTGTGCTCGGTCTCCACCTCCATGTGAGAGAGGCAGAGAGAGAGTGGAAACAGTTCCGCATAGATACATCAAAAGAGAAGTGGAAATGGATAGGAGGGACCTCCATCCTGAGGTGGGAGTTGTGGGAATGTCTGAAGTATTATGATCATTGACCCCAGCAGAGCTCTGGGATTTAAGAAAAGATTATAGTCACTGGCCTGGTGAATGGATTCTAACCTGACTGGTATGATGCTGGGATAATGGAGCTAGAAGCTGGAAGGTCACGAAGCACAGCAGTTGGGATCCCTGGCTCGAGACCGTGAGATCAAATAAGGAATTGCAAGCGAGCCATATAATCATAGTCTCTGGCTCTGGATCCTTAATGCTGTGAGAGAGAGAGATCCATTGAAAGAATATTTAACGAGTTCTCCAGGAAAGGGGATGACTGCAATACCTACGGGAATTGGCCATGCTTGAACTTATCTATTGTAATCTGGACTATTACAATATTTTAGACCCCGTGAATCTCCTATGTACAAATCCAGTGTGGAGAAAAGTGATTAAAGGTGCCCCTGCACCATACATCAACTGCTTGATCTCACTATTCCATCCAAGGGCGGATGAACCCGATGTAGAAACCATGTGTCAATGGATACAGAGCATAGTGGAGAATTTGGAAGATCTCTCTGATGTCCGACATCAACCCACCTGCTCTAGGGAAAGAATGGAGAGAGATCATGAATATTCCAGATGTGAGGATGACTATGAAGATAGAGATGACAGAGATTACCGAGACTACAGAGACAGACCAGTAAAGCAGTCTAGATCACAAGCTCAATCTTGATCTTGGTCCAGATCTTAGTCAAGAGCTCCTCCCCTTACACGATGCTGTGATCCCCATTCATAAGATGATCTGGAAGTTGGAGAGTCAAGGGGTGGTCAGTAGAACACACTCACCCTTCAACAGCCCCATTTGGCCTGTACGCAAGTCTGATGGAGAATGGAGACTGACTGTAGACTATTGTGGCTTGAATGAAGTCACGCCGCCATTGAGTGCTGCTGTGCCAGACATGCTGAAGGTCCAGTATGAGCTGGAGTCCAAGGCAGCGAGGTGGTGCACCACTACTAACATTGCAAATGTGTTTTTCTTCATTTCCTTGGCAGCAGAGTACAGGCTGCAGTTTGCTTTCATGTGGAGGGGCATGCAATACACCTGGAATTGACTGCCCCAGGGATGGAAACACAGTCTTGGCATCTGTCATAGGTTGATTCAGGTTGTACTGGAGAAGGGTGAGGCCCCAAAGCACATAACAAAACATACTGACGACATCATCGTGTGGGGGTACACAGCAAAGGAAGTTTTCGAGAAAGATTCTCCTCAAAGTCAGTTTCGCCATCAAGAAGAGTAAGGTCAAGGAACCTGTCAGAGAGATCCAGTTCCTAGGGGTGAAATGGCAAGATGGAAGGCACCAGATTTCAACCGACGTCATCGATAAAATCGTAGCAATGGCTCCACCAACAAACAAAAAAGGGACCCAAGCTTTTCTGGGAGCCATAGGCTTCTGGAAGATGCACATCCCCAGGTACAGCCAAATTGTAAGCCCACTTTACTTGGTGACCCATAAAAAGAACAATTTCCAATGGGGTCCCGAACAACAGCAGGCTTTCAGGCAGATCAATCAAGAGATTGCATATGCCGTGGCTCTTGGACCAGTCAGGACAGGACCAGATGTAAAGAATGTACTTTACTCTGCAGCTGGAGATAATGGTCCCTCCTGGAGCCTTTGGCAAAAGGTGCCTGGTGAAACACGAGGGCAACCACTGCCAGATGAAGAGATGTGTTATGCCCTTTTCACTGACGGTTCTTTTTGTATTATAGGATGGAACCAGAAACGGAAAGCAGACATTTGGAGTCCCACCCAATGAGTGGCAGAGGCCACTGAAGGTAAAGGCGAATTGAATCAGTTTGCGGAACTCATAGCCGTGCAATTGGCCCTGGACATCACAGAAAGAGAAAGATGACCAAGGCTCTACCTCTACACTGACTCATGGATGACAGCCAATGCCCTCTGGAGATGGCTAGAATGATGGAAGAAGATGAGTTGGAAGTGTAGAGGAAGACCCATCTGGGCTGCTGATTTGTGGCAGGACATCGCTTCTAGAGTAAAGAAACTGGATGTGAGTCCGCCATGTAGATGCCCATGTACCCAAAAGTCGAGCCAATGAAGAACATCATAACAACAGACAAGTGGATCAAGCTGCACAAATTGAGGTGTCACAAGTAGACCTGAATGGGCAACATAAGGGAGAGTTGTTCAGCTCAATGGGCCCATGATGCTTCAGGCCATCAGGGCCGAGATGCCACCTATAGATGGGCATGAGAATGAGGGGTGGATTTAACCATGGACACTATTTCCCAGGTTATCCATCACTGTGAAACCTGTGCTGCTATTAAGCAGGCAAGAAGATTGAAGCCCCTGTGGTATGGTGGATGCTGGGACAAATATAAATATGGAGAAGCATGGCAGGTTGATTACATCATGTTGCCACGAGACCTCAAAGGTAAACACTATGTGCTTACAATGGTGGAAGCAACCACTGGATGGTTGGAGACTTATTCAGTGCCCCATGCAACAGCCCGGAATACCATTCTGGGTCTGGAAAAGCAGGTCCTGTGGAGACATGGCACTCCAGAGCGAATTGAGTCGGACAGTGGGACTCATTTCAAGAATAATCTAGTGGCCACTTGGGCACGGAAGCATGGTATTGAATGGGTGTATCACATTCCATATCATGCACCCACTGCTGGAAAAGTTGAAAGGTATAATGGGCTGTTAAAAACAACTCTAAAGGCAGTATGTGGGGGAACTTTCAAGGACTGGGATAAGCACTCAGCCAAGGCCACCGGGTTAATACTAGAGGCTCTGTCAACCTAGTTAATACTAGAGGCTCTGTCAACGAAGCTGGCCTGGCCCAAGCAGAATCCCTCCACACTGTAGATGGAGACAAAGTTCCAGTGATTCACCTAAAGATGTAAGTTGGGTAAAGCTGTTTGGGTTGCCCCTACCTTAGGCCAAGACAAACCCATTCGTGGAGTTGTCTTCACTCAAGGGCCAGGTTATACCTGGTGGGTGATGAGGAAGGATGGAAAGATCCAGTGTGTGCCTCAAGGAAATTTATCACTGGGGAAAAACTAATTCTGTGCTTCAAGTTGTGTTTTACAGGAGACCAGTCACCAAATGAAAGAGACCTGACCAAAGCTGATACCGGTATCTGATGATGAGACAGCAAACCAGCCCTAAACCAGAACTGTGATTGTGACCAAGAAAGAGACAAAGATCCAAACTGAACTGAGGTTGTGTTAGTGTGGATCTGCGACAATAAGATGTCTGCTTTGAAAGATTAAATAAAGATTTTATATATATGTATATATGTGGGATATAGGCAAATGCGAGATGTGTTACATAAAAATAGTATGGAATAAGGGGTGGAGAATGTAGTGGTTTTGAGTGTAAGCCTTCCTTGGTAACCAGGCTGTAACCAAGGAACCAAGGCCATGTTCCCAGTATTCCATACACTTTGTATGTAAGCAAGGGTATAAATAAGAAGGGAGAGGAAGCTCTCGCCCTCTTTTTTCCAGCGGACTGAAAGTGAAGGTTCTTTGCTATCATTCTGCCTGGTAAAGGAGTGAGGCCTGGTGTGCCTGATTGGCCTTGAGAAGCAGATAGTGCTGGCAGTTGTTGGTGGGGTTCTCTGCTATCTTGAAGAAAGCAATTTTCCCCCCACCTGTTGAAAAGATTAAACTGCATCTCTTGCAACCAAAAGTAAGAGCATTGTTACTGATTTTCTCTTGGCTGCAATCAATGGGCAAGTGCTATCCAAAGGTGCAGCAAGGACCTACTTTACTCTGTGGGGGATCATAGCTATACTCCTTCTGACAAAGAAGGAGAGACAGAAGCAACAGACACATCTGCTGATCCTCGTTGATACAATGTAAAATTTACATAATGAAGTTGCCTATTTTTCTCATATTTGGTATGTTTTGTTCCTTGGAGTGTTTTAGGTTTTTTTGAGGCAATCTGCTCTTAAAACACAGCAATGAAATAAAAACAGTCTGCCTCTTGTCAACTACCAGACAAGGTAAAAGACAAGTACTAGGTTCTACTTGGATATGTTAGGGAAGAGAGGTTTCACACATTCCAACTCAATCATTTTCTGATAATTTGATATATACTGCAGTTTTTTCATAAAGCTTACATTTTCCCTCTTTGTTACGGCACAGGACTTTGGTGTCATCTGTACTCTCTATAATATCAAGAGACTCTCCCGGTTTAATATGTAATTCTTTAGATCCCCATTTTCTTTTAGGCAAATTCTGAATTGTGGTAGTAGAGAAAAGAACTTTTATTTCACCTACATGCTGGAAAAAAAAAAAAGCTGGTTAAAACCCATTTATGTACAGCTTGTGCTCATGCATTTTTTACTAAATTTTCTAAAATGAGGCAAATAATTGTATATGCTGTATAGTATGTGCCCATGCTTGCAGATGCTCAGACCACTATTATTACAAGTAGTAACACTTTATCTTTCAAAGGATAAAGGGACACAAATTAAAGCACATCATATAGATATTTTAGTTTTAGTATTTTATGGAAAAAAAGCTTACTTTGAACAAAACTTACTTTGAATTGTTTCTCTTCTTTTTCCATCTTCTTATGCTTTTGTACATCTTCTTCATCCAATTTCCTTTTTCCAAAGCTTTCTAGATTCAATGAACTAAACCAAGAGGTTACAGATAAAACCAAATCAGCAACAAATCTGAGGTATTGGTAAGCCTTCTGATAATTTTGGTGAAAATGCATTTTCTTTCATGTGTCTTTATCATGTTTTTGTTGCTCTGCAAAACTAGTGCGGGTAATACAGTACAGATTTTATTTCAGAATTAATAAAAAGCTGGGGTTGTCTTTCCTGTTTTTCTCTGATGTTAATATATCTATCACAAAAATGAATATTGAAGTATTAAGTATCTATCTGTCTATCTGCTACAGCACTTTAGAATTTCTCAGCAAGGAGCAATTTTTATGAAGTCTGTGTGTCTTTGGGCAATAAGTTGAATAAGACATGTCTCACTGCAGAGGCAGCTGGAACATCTTACAAATGTTAACAGCCTTACATATGTTAGTCCTATATGGCCATAAAAACCCTTGCTGCACCAGGGAATCTGTATTACATTACCCATTTCAAGTTTTGTTGGGTTTTTTTTCACATCCCTGATAGTGTTGACTTCTGCCAAGCAGCATGGAAGTGTTTCATGCCCTGTCTGACTGTCCTTTCTGATACTGCCCCTGGGACTGTAAAGACTGATTCTCCTTTTTGATCTTTCTGATCTCTGTAGAAGTTGTGGATGACAGTTTCATTGGTGATGAATGTTTGAGTGTGTGTGAACTAACCTAGACTTAGGTTAGAAGGACTACATGTTTTCCTTTGGATACACAGTCCAAAGAGCTTTCTCTGTTTTAGTATCTCCAGACTAGATTGTCGTAGGGTACTCTGTTGCTCCATCTGAGTGGAGTAATTGACACCAGAATGTGACATTTTTCAGTCATCATCACAGATGCATCTGTGCTCATAACATGTCTGTGCTCCAGAGATGATTATAATTTTCTAGTCCAGGATAAAAGTCTTCCAAGCTGAACTTTGCACCTCCAGATGTATTTTATACTTATAACACAGAGCCCTGTCTCCTTTTCTCTTAAAATACTGGAGCAGCTGAAATCAAGTATGTAACCTAACAGTCCCTGAATTTTGATAGAAAAAAAAGTGCAATGAAAAGTACCTTTAGGCCATACATCCATTTCTATTTCTTACTTTTTCTATAGTCTAATTATTGTTTCAATCTGAAATGGAGGAAGGAGCATTCAGCTGCCATTTGGTTTGTGAGAACTACAAAACCTGACAACACCAAATAAAGCAGACATTAGTAGCAATCTGCCTCTAGTAAATACTTGAAAAATGTGTCTCAGTGTATTAGATTTCTAATCATAATATTTCCACTTACATAGCATCAGGCGGTGGTGGAGGAAAGTCTGAAGAATCCACGTCATCGTACACATCCTCTCCACAATCTGAAATAAGAGTGTTTAGAAGAATGAAACATTAATATGTGAAACTTGAGAATTGAATACATTGTGTTACAATCTATGGTATTTTACTGAAGTTGACAAGAAAGTAAGGCAAGTACTGTAGCCATTTACTGTCTATATTAACTGTGGATTCTGTTTAGCACAGTCTACTGTGCAACACCACCCAGTCTTTTCAGATTAAGACTCTTTAATAGTAATAACCAGTAGTCACTGAAATTTTAATCGTCTGAAGCTTAAGCAAGTTTTAGCACATGCTGGCTAATGCAATAGCCTTTAATCTTCACTTCAATTAATCTGTGTCCCACTGTAGTGCATCAAAATATATTTTTGGAGTTTGATTTAAATGTATATTTAAGGATTTCTATAGCACTCTTGCCAAACCAACATTGCTTAGAAGTGGATATGAATCCCATGTGTGTTAGGTTTTAGGCCATATTGCAATACAAAAGCAGCAAAAAAAATCTTAGCCTGAGAATATTCTTTGAATCACATTCAATGTATTTGTACAGAAGAAGCAATTCTTCAGCTCATCAAACCAACGCTTAGAAAAATCAGTAGGATATAAAAAGTTTACAACTCAGTCCTGAAAACAGCCTCAAAAATTGGAAGAACTTGCTTTTTATTCCATGACTGAGCCAATGGTTATGAGTATTTATTATTTTACAGGGATACTGCAAGTGATAGAAGTAACAGCAAGCATCTCTTTTCACTTTTGAAGTCTTTCACTGAGTGTTTCTTTCCAAGTGTATCTGTTCAAATTAAGTTCCAATAAAATGAAATAGTATAAATCTCACATAGGAAAATCACTTTAAATACATTAAATTGTTTTCTAGAGAGCCTACAATGTATAAGTATCTCCTTGTCTGTAGCAAATCAGTCACAATATTTGAAATTTGTTTACTGGAACTGGGTAAGCAATAGGAAATCCTGTTTCCTTCCTTGGATGTATTTTTGTGAATAGAATGATACAGAGCAGCGTATACAGAAAAAAGGATCAGGAATCAATACAGACACTGAACAATAGGCTATTAATTACCTTTTCCAGACAGGTTTGTTGAAGAAGATGTGCTGGGGGCGAGGAGGAGAAAGAAAGCTTATTAAGTATTTATATCACATTCACAGGCTTTTTTGTAACATAAGTAATTTAAAAAACTTGCAACACAGGGGCTACAAGTAATATCCAGACATTTTGAGATGCCACCGACACCAACAATGTTTAGGAACTAAATGTATTTTTACCACTGAATCAAAGTAAACTTTTTCAGAACTGAATGACTAACACAGGTGACAAAAACACCAGTTGCTGATCTGACCCCTAGGTAAGATGGGTAGAAGACAATTTTTGCATTTTTCTGTTTGGCAGATTATTCCTAAAATTTGGATTAACGGATCTAGATCTACCAGTTTATCTCAGGTACATTGTACTGATAAGCAAAGTACATTCTAACTGAGGATACATCAAATTTACGTCACCAGAGTGGCACAAAGATGATGGTTTATTTTGGTGCTCTTCATGGAAAAGAAAATTTGGCATATTTTAATTACCAGACTTTTGCAAAATACAGCTTGTTAAGAGAATCATTATGCAGGTGAAAAGAAAGCTCAGTGTTTTTGCAGAAAGTATCACCCTGAGCTGCAATTTTATGTATGATTCATTAGGCTGCTGTGAGGACATGTTAGTAGCATGTGATCAATGATTTATTAGAATTAGTTAATGTGCACTGTGATTTCCTGGCAGACTCTTACAACAAATTTCCATCATCTTCTGCCCCATTGCCTTTGGTTGTTTTTTCTCGTATACTTTTCTTTTTGTCATCTTTGACCTTTAGCCTCTTCAAGATTCCCCAGGACCAGATACCATTCTTATCTTCATCCTGTGATACAGACCTTTGGAGCATGCATGTGATTATCACAATGTAAAATGTAATGTTCTTTTTATAAGGCCCAGTTTAAATTATCCATTGATGCATATAATTATCATTAATGCCAACAATGTATATATATACCACGAAGTGAGGTCACTTACCCAAATGCTAAAATGCTAAACTAGAAATATGTGCATTATGTTACTTGTAGATACTGAGATGTATTTGTAGTGTAGATATTAATCTAGTGGCTTACTGTTTTCATGCTGTTACTCAGGTAGCTAGTAATTTAGTTTGTTGTTTTGATTTCAGACCTATTCTGTCTACTGGAGATTTGGAGATTTTCATCATTGCAACTTCTTTTGCTGACCTACCAAAATTAATTACAGAACAAACCTTCTCCAAAAGACAGAAGAATCTTTTTAGTTTAGATTCACAAATTCATACTGATGTATACTCTCTTCCTGATCATCCTAATACTTGCTAATTGTTACGTCTAATTAAAAAATACTAAATCCTGAAAACATTCTGCTAAAGTAGAATAAATAAATTATATAAAAACTTACCTTGCTATGGGCTCTCCATCACCAATTTCATCATAAATATCTTCATTGGAAGGAGGCAGAGGAAATGGGAACACATCTTTGACAGATCAAACAGTGAATTAATGCAAATATACTTAATATAATTTATATAAAGTATATTATATATATTTTATATATTTAATGCTGCAGAATAGGGTATTCATTACAGGCCTCTTAACTATATCAGATGTATGTGCAGTTTAGGCAATATCCTTGTAAATGGAATATTTCTGTAAACCAGCACAGTCTGTTTTTTAAAACAGTGATTTAGACTTATCCCAGCTGGGAATGCCATCCGTAGAATTTTAATGTGGCATTGCCAATCACAAGAGCATGGATACTGAATACAAATGCTGCTATACTGTAGTTAATGAAATTCTAAATGACTGATTCAGCCCAGACATTAGGATGACCTTTAAATTTTCATGTCTGACTCAAGTGACAACTGAAGATGTCAGACCAATACTCTCAGCAAGGGACAACTTGTCTTCATCCACAGAAGTCAGAGACAAGTGCAATGTAAGCTACCCACTTTGGTCTCAGCTTTGACCTTTGGGCCCCACCTCCTTCAGTGCAGGGTTAGCTCAGTTTGCATGTCCAACTCCAGCCACTGGTCAGAGTAATCACTGAAATCTGTTCTTAGCTGGCAGCAGCTCCATTCAGTACTGCCAAGGGATGCTTCTGCCATGACCAGTAGAAAACTCTAAGCTGAGAAGATGAGCTGTGCTCTTGCGATCAGCAGAGAATGCTATATAAATATGTAGGCTACTAAAGGGGAAACTGGGTTTGAATGTGTGTTCTTGACCATGTGGGGCTGCTGCATCTGGGACTCCAGTGTGTTACTGTAACTGAAGTCAACTCTGTTAGCAAAGTGCAGTTTTATATGGTAGCATTACTGGCTTTTTCAGAACTGGATTTCTCCCACAAAGAAACCCTTGCTCATCTTAGTATTTTGACAGCTATATCTGTGCTGTTTTTGGGATGATTTACGCACAAGAACAAAGTTCGGTCATCTGTCTTGCTAGTGATTCACATTATCTGAAGACAAAACTTCTGTCTCACTAAAGTTCCTGTAAATGGTGGGGAAGTTCATTTGGCCACTATACTTCCTTGTTTGTTGCCCATTAGCAAACATTTAATATGCTTATGGATAATTAGTGCATTATTTGGAAGCTGTAAGAAATACACACTAACAACTCCCCCAAAATGTATATGTAGAACTTACTTCCAGCTCCACTACTGTCAGCGCTCAGGCTGGAAAAGCAAACAAAAGACATTTTAGAGAAGAGCAGTCATCCTTGAGTAAAAGAAAACATCATGATCACCCATTCCTTTGCAGTTATTAATTGTAAAACTTTTGGCCTTGGCACTTGTGTCCATGTCAGCTGAACATTACAAGTTCTGCACTGAAAGCTCAGACATGTGCTTGTGTTTTCTATATGGGCAACAACTAAATGTGCATCTTCCTTTCTTTCTTTCACCACACATCAGTTTCTTACAGTCAAATAAGTAGTTTGTATTCTCACTAATGCCAAAAAAAATGTGTAATCTAGTTCAGACTTGAATTAGCTCCTAGACGAAGAAAAATTAACTCTTATTAGATTCCAGTAAAGCAGGGAAAATGCCCATTGCTTTTTGCTTTTTTCCTTGAAAATAAATAGTTATAAATCATAAAAGAGTATTTTAATACATCACTGAACGGAACTGAAAGCGGACTAAAAAGTTAATCAGTACAATCCTTAGTATTTTATAAGTAAAGCTGGAAAAAAAATTCTCAATTTTCACAAATCAATGTAAATATTTCAAGCCAGTGAAGGTGCACTTTTTCATATAAGCAGAATATTGTGTCCTAATTGTTAGCAATTGTTAGCAATTTCCAGTGAAGTGTCATTTTTCAATGAAATGCAAATTGATGTCTACAGCTACAAAGATTTAGTATATATAGAATATAACTTATATTCCTGTTGATGTCTTTAAACTAAAGTTTACAAAATCTGCCTTGGGTCATAGGATGATTTATGTTGGAGGGGACCTTAAGGAGTCATGTAGTCTAACTTGATGGGAATAAAAATTTAATCCAACTGAACACTACAGAGTGCATCTAGACCTTCAGATTCATTCCTTATGAGAGGATCTTCATGAAATGAAGTGTTAAAAAAATTAATTTATTGCTCAACTATCTTTCACTGGGTACAATTTAAGCCTCTAACTGCATGTTTCTAACATTTCAAAGTTTCCATGTTAGCCATGTTCTAATAGTAGTTGAGAAAGCCCTGTGAGGTTCACAGTAGCTGAGATTATTTCCAGGTTAGAGTCTTAAAATTATACATCAAAACAAGTTATTTGTTAAACTTTTGTGCCAAGAACTCCTGAAATACAACAGCCATGATCACTTATTAAGTTTGGAATATTAGCAATACTGCTGATAATGAGATAATACTATTTGGTCAAGAGTTTTTTTTAGAATGGCATTCTTACAGTGGTTTCAAAACATGTTGATATGTGTCAGACCTTCCAACAATTCATGCTCATGAACTGAACAGAATGCTATTAATCACTAGAGAAGATAAAAATGTCAAAATACAGCTTAAAGGATTTAATGAATCTGAGCCAGTCATTCATCCTTCCAAGTTCCTTGGAATACACTATTGTTTTAGTACACAACAGTGTTGGTATTAATGTTTGCTTTTGAATTCAATAGATTTTCTAAATTCCTTGCATTGAGGTGGTTAATTATAATTCTTGCCATAGTGAAAAGGGTTGGCCAAAGATACTTCTGCAATGAAGTAACTATTGCTGAGGTTACCTTAAATGTAGAAAAACTATCTCAAGTCTCCTGGCTAGGTCATGATGCTATGAGACCAATGTGCAGGGAGGAAAACTGATATGGAGCAACCTGGCAAAGTATCAGATTGGTTGCTTAGGAATGCCAGCCTGAAGGCAGACTTTTCCAAGTTCTGTTTCTGGAGCTCAGTGGGGATGTTCTATCAGCTGAGGATCAGCTGCACCCAGCAGCCAGCCAGCTGCAGTCCTTTTATTCCAGGCAGGCCTACTAAGTTAAGGAGCCTAATGGAAAGCAGTGAAAGCAGTGTAATGGCTGTCTCAAGATGGTTTTCCTACATACTGAAATTCTTTACACCCAAATGCAGATCACTTATCCCAGGCTTTGTGTTTCTGCACAGCAGGACATGTAGTGGAGAATGAGCACTGGTTTGTAGCATCACATTTCAGAAGCAGGCTTTTATGTGAGGTCTGGTAATGGAGGGTACCACCATCATGCTGGGCTATGTGGTAGCCTTGACTCTTGTCACAAGGTTACTAGGATATTTCCACTCCTGCAAACTTGATCTTCTGCTGGAGGTGGCACTTAATGAAGTGTACCAGGAAGATGTTAGCTGCAGATCTGTTTGACATGAAAAAGATGACACATTGAAGTATAGAGTCTGCAATGAAGCACTGCATTGCAAATGCATGTGAGACTGTGCCACAGAGAATAAGCTTCTGGTGAAGCCAAAAACAGTCAAAAAGCTCATACTCATCTCATGGAATTTGAGAGGCCTTACTTTCAGGATTAAACTCATTAGCCACACTTTCCTGAAGGGCCATCCTAGACTTGATTCCAGAGGTCCCTTCTCTTCAGAAAGAGATGGGTAGTTAAGACTTATGGACTCACACTAAGGCTTATGAAAGCAATGAGGGTGATCAGGAGTTCCCTGGTGCAGTGAATTGCTTTTAGAGTCTTTTATTATTTCATGCTAGAAAAAGGACTACATGACTTCAAAAGGCGGAATGAGAGAAAAGAGGGAGTGAAGAGAACTACACTTCCTGCCAGTGATTTGTGATCCTGTATGGTTTGCAATTTGTTCTCTTTTGGACTGCAATAGTGTAGGTCCTCTTCCAATAGTATAAATTCCTCCTGAAAATGAGAGCTTACAGATGCTGGATTCTAGAATTCATTTATGTTCCTCTAACCAATTCATTTATGTTCCTCTAACGAACTTACATGTTTCTTATACAAATGGCTGTTCCATGACAAGAGTTGGCTTTGTTGTTGTAAAATTTCCCCTGGCTAGGCTGACTGGGATGAATCATTTGTTTCTTTTCAGATATTCCTTATACATACCTCGTTGAGCTCTCCTCCTGTCCAACATCATCATACACTTCCATGTCACTCTCTGAAAATTTCACATCAGCTCCAGTAGGTGTTTGTTGCTTTCTTTTCAAAGAATCATAATCAATCTCTACCATGGTTGTTTTAATGTATCCACCTAAACGAATGAAATCATTAGGCAGAGACTGTTTTGAAAGGTCATGGTAAGGGAATGAGTTTAACAGAAGGTTCAGAACTGAATTTTTTTAATGAGTTTTGAAAACTTTCAAAGAAATATCTCATTCCAAGCAGCCTAAGCTTGACTCTCCACCTGTCAACACAAATACAAATCTCAGATCTGTCTCCCCACTAAACCTTCCTCAGGTGGTATCCAGTTAATTTCATCCTTATTTGCTTCTCAGCTGTCAGCTCAGAATTTTCTGTGCAAACTCCAGGAATCATGAGGCAGACTGTTTCTCAATTAACCTTGGAACCACTGCAGTCTTGTGCATATTTTATGTCATCAGAAGACTTGGCCTAAGATGATGAACTCTGTGTTTCCTGAGGAGCATTTTAGATAGTCTTCTAAAAAATCATGCAAGTGTTTTTCATAACTTTGATTGACTTAATGGATCAGTCTTTTTTAACCCAGGAACCAGATCATCAACCCCTTTGTCACACTCACAGATTCACTGATCTGTGGATATTTATGCAATTAGAGAAACATCTCTAGAGAAATCAGTTAGAAACTTTCCATAGGAGTAGGAACAAGATAAAGACTTAGAACTGGTCCTTACAGTCTCTATTTCTATTTTAGGAACACCAATGTTATGATTAAATAGAAAGACATGAAAAAAAATGTGATCCTTGTTACTTGCAGGGTGCCAAATTCTGATGCTATTTCAAAGCTGACAGGGAATTGCATCTCAGTGTGTCAATGAAGGTCCCAGCGTATTGTACCTGACTTATTCTAGTGCCTATAAATGTGACATCATGTTTTGCAATAACTTCATAGTATGAACTAAACCTTTCATGCTAGCTGGGTACAGGAGGGTGAGTTGTGGTAATTACTTTGGTGGCCAGTGAATCAGCCTTGGTAAGGCTACTCTTTGGTGTAATGCTCACGTTTGCTGTTATATAGTGAAAATATTCAGGAGCACAAGGAAGAAACAGAACTTACAGCATCCTCCTATTCTACCGAGCCACTTTCCTTCTGGGTTGTCTGTGAGGCGAATGATTTCAATCTTATCCCCCTGTTTGACAGTCAGTTCATTCTTCCCTCCCTTGTAGTCAACACAGGCTCGTGCCTGATGAAGAACTTCAATGGGTCCCACTAACTGAAGAAAAGAAGCAATAAAATAAATCACAGGTGTGGAAAATGGAGATTTTTTTTCCCCAGACATTCAGAATAAAAGAAAAAACAGTTATGATAATTACTTGTTTCATTGACATTTAAAGTAGTCTAGGCAAATAAACAGAAAGGTTTTGTCCTGCCCCTAGTTTAAATTAATAATCAGAAATTAAAAGAGAGGGGAACAGCATGGAAGTAGACCAGTTGAACTGACTGGCAAAATCACAAAAATACAAAGACTAAAACCAACTAACTAACTGTGGAGCCTTTCATGAGTTTACAAAACAGATGTATTTAATTCCAGTGCACATCTCCATGTATTTCCAGCAGAACCACTCAGCAAATCAGAATCTTTTAGGTTCTCTAAGACCTCTAAGATCATTGAGCTCAACAGAAGAAATTTTTCCTAATATCCAAACTAAACATCCCCCAGCACAACTTGAGGCTATTTCCTCTTGTCCTAATCCTGGTTATCTGGGAGAAGAGACCAACCTCCACCTCACTACAGCCTCCTTTCAGGTACATGCTGGGAGTAATAAGATCTCCCCTGAACCTCCTTTTCTCTGGGCTGAACACCCCAAGCTCCTTCAGCTGTTCCTCATAAGATTTGTGTTCCAGACCCTTCACCACTTCCACTGCCCTTCTCTGGACTCTTTCCAGCATGTCAGTGTCTTCCTCATAGTGAGGGCCCCAAAACTGGGCACAGGATCCAAGGTGTGGCCTCACCAGTACCAAGTACAAAGGGACACTCTGCCCTGGTCCTGCTGGCCACACTATTGCTGATACAAATCACATGGGTAAATTTCGTTAACATTAAAGAATCTGTCACATAATCCCTTGTGTTTACTATTCTTATCTATAAATGGTCTTGCAAGTACTCACAAGAGGTGATCACACTGTTTACTGGAGTTTAGGGTTTGCTTTGCGGGATCTCTTTGTTACGTTATGAAGGAACCATTTTGGATTGTAGTATTTGTGACTTTAAGATATATATGACCTTTCAGAGGCATGTTGCTCTTGCCAATTAGAGACTACCTCAGGAATATAGGTGTGTAGGTGGCAAATAAATGTGAAAGAAAATTTCAAATAAAATATGTTTGTTTGCATTTAAATTTCATAACATTCCTTAATGGCTTTAGGACAGCAGTCTGGAAGCTAAAAGCATTCTATGCACTAATACCTACAATTCACAGGAGAGGTTAACCCACTGTTACTAACTAAGTGGTTCTTTAAAATTTGCTTATCAGCTCATGCCAGTCTCTCCACATCAGACCAAGGCCTCAATATGAGACAGTCAGCGTGGCTTTACTGTGTACTGAGTGTAATAGGAAATGAAACAAAGCTGCCCACTATGTACAATGACACTGAAAACAGCACAGTGGAGTATTGTGAACAGACATTAGTTTAGAGAAACTGACTGGCTGATCTGCAAACTATGGGAGCATGATGACCACCAGATATATAAATATTTATAACAGAAAGAACTGTCTTATCCTTTAGCCTGAGACACAGACTTTAGCTCCCCTTCACATGCTCTTTTCACTTCCTCCCCATTTAAGCTGAATATCCATTTAGGTACCTTTATGCCAAGTGCAAGGGCAATATGCTGCAATTTTGAAATCTGTCAAGGGCTGGATACTTTTGTATCTGACTACAGTAAAGCAAGTAACACTAAATATGTATGGGATACAATTCCCACTTTATTAAAGACTTTTGATGCTATTCTAGTGATGCAAATCACTAGAAACAGAAAAGTGAAAACAAATGGTTTTAAGGCTTTATATATATATATAAAGTGTATTTTGAACTAGACAATGGTAAATAATCCTTCTCACATGTCTTTGGCTAGGTTACAAAAAAAAAAAAAAAAAAAAGACTTACTTTGAACTTCTTCCTTAATTCCAGTTCTTTCTTTTCTTTTTCCTTTTGTTCTCTTTTCTCCTGCTCCATTCTTCTCTTATCTTCTTTGTTCTGCTTCTTCTCTTTTTCCCTTGATGATCTGAAAGTGCATTGCCAGGAATGAATGTGTGAAGCAAATCTTCCCTGGAGCTTCTTTACCCAAGGTTGATAAAAAATTACATGTGATGAAAAAAGAATTCTCCAAGAGAAATGAAAGCTATGGATTCTAAACCCTAGTGAAGCATCAACAAATAGGGTAAGGAACCCTTTATTACATGTATAATTTAAAGTGGCTGTCCTTAAGAGGACAGCACACCAGGAAAGATTACCTGGAAGTAAAATACCAGCTCTACATGTGTGTGTCCAAATATCCCTGAGCTAATTGTGTTGAGCAAGCTTAGAAACCGGTAGCAGTTTCATTCCTTTTTTAGGATAGTTTTGGTAAGCTGACTGAAGATCATTTGTTTGGGTTATAAAACGTATTAAAATCATTTATTTGTAAAGGGATACTAAATTTTTGCTTGAAGTCATTCTAAATCTGAAGTATTCTACATCTATTACTTATTCAAAGAGAATAAGAGCTTTACTTTGGCTATTGTTATGCAGTAAATCCCATACATTTAGATTTTACCAGGGAAAAGAGTCCTCAAAGTAAAGGACTAAATGGAAGAAGAATAAGACAGCTTGTATTCTGGCTAGTGTACTCAGGTAATGAAAATTGTCAATCCGGCCTCCCACAGCAGTTTGGGCAACATTTATCTGAAAAGCAGGAAAAACAACCACAACAAAAGATCTATCTGGTACCATGGTACCTTGGGCTGAGCTTATTTTTCCTCCTAGACTGTAATTCCAACGGGTGGTTCAGACATGTTCCTTAGATCAGAAATCAGACTTCTGTTACCACAATCACAGTAACCACATCAGTTCACTACAGGAGTTTTTCCAGCATGGGGCATGGCAGATCTAACTAGAAAAGGACCTTAGAACAACTGGACTTTCTTTAGGTAAAATAAATGAACACGATAATCCCTGGCAGAGACTGCTGTGGAATGACACTTCTGTGCCAGATGAAATATCTTTGTTAACAAAGATAGTAATAAAGGTACAATAGGTTATAGAGTTTAAAATTACTACCTGATGTCATTTATGTCTTCATACATCTCTACATCACCTTCTTGGTCCTGAAAAAAACAAACAAAAAAACCCCCAAAATAACAACAAAAAAACCAACCGAGTTTTAAATGGTCGAAGTACAATTGGAAAGAGATGAAGAAACTGAGCCTGCTAGGTAAGCTTCATATAAACTGCATGAAAAACAATTATATCAAAATGCAAATAAAAATTGCTTTAATCTTTCCAAAACAAGTTACTACGTTATACAATCCCACTATTCTTTTTTCCCCTTCCTTTGTTTTTACAATACCACAATTATGAAGTTCTGGACTGTTACAATCACACTAGCGCACTACTTAATCCAAAGTGGACATTTTAATTGCAAAGTTAGTCGTGGAAAATCTTCATCTGTGCCGATGGTTGCACTGCTATGATGAAGGTGTCAGAGTTTGCACTATTTAAACTGGAATGCTAAGGATCTAAATGAGGCTCAGATTAGGGCCCAAGAGACAGTTTTAGTCCTCCTACAATCAGGTACTTAAGCATACCAATATAAAACTATGCTTAACTGAAATATTAACTGAAATACTCTATTAATAGAATGCAGCAGGATCCTTGTTTCTGGAAAATTGTAGTATTAGAAGGTGTAATTTGCCTCTTTTTTTTTTTTTCTTTAATAAATTTTTGGTGTCTAGCCATCTTTAAAAATTAGTTCTGGTTTATTCTGCTTACCTGAATTTATTTCTGTCCTTCACAATAAGTAAGTGCTTCTATAAATTACTGTCAATATACTGGATCAATTTGGAAATAATTTTTAATGTATTTAAGGGGTTTTATTAAATTTGGAAGTTTTTTGCTAAAAATGATAGGTTTATCTTGGAGAATAGCACTTACCCCCTGTGTACTTCCATGACCTATAGGAGAAAAAATAAAAACAAGGTATTTATTTTTTCTTGTCCAAAAAAAATATAAATAGGGTATTTATTTTTTCTTGTACACAAAACAATTAATTGTAACATTAACTGTTTTAAACTGCTAAAAATACAAGTGATGTTAACCAGAAGTATTTGCAACTCCAGGTTTTTAATGAGGTTGTGAATGCAAAAATCAGAGTTCTTCTAAATTTCTTTTGTAGTACACTCCAAAACAAAATTATCTACAAAGGGCATATTTAACCCTGTATTTTAAAAGTGGAAAAATTGCTTTAAAGATTCTTTAGTGACATTGAAAAATTTACATATGCTATTTGTTTACAAAAATGCGTATTTATATGAGAAAGTCGCTGTTAAAAACCTAAGAAATCCAAACAGACCTTAAAGAACTTGTCTGCACCAGCCCCACAGCTGAATAAGGAGGCCAAAGGCTTTTTGGCTAAGGCCATGTCTGCCCCAGGCTGCAGGAGAAGAAGCTCTGTGACTCTCCTGCTTCCTCCTTAGTCTGCAAGGAGTTAGGTAAGACAAGCTCGGTTTCAGCTCCAATCCTGCATTGCTGTCTGTCAGGGATGGCCAGCACACTAAATGATGCACACTGTGCCTGGCACAGACTGACTCCCCCCAAGGAGAGATCAGAAAGCAGATTGAAATTCTTTGTGTCACAATCTGCTTCTCTGCTGCTCCTGGTACAACGTAGTGACTCACTGCCTCTAATTGAGGCAGACCACAAAGCAACATTAAAAGCACAGTCAATAACTTTTATTTTTTTTTTAGCAAGTATAAAACAGTGCCTCCTTCACCAGACCACACAGCTTCAGGTCTGAAAGAGCAGCATTCATTTTGGTTCAGATTTAAAAATCTGGCAATGTACAGTCCTGACATATTTCTAATGAGGGGGAAAAAAAAAAGAAAAAAAAAGAAAGGCGGGATGGAGGTAAGAGGGAAGTTATTTAAAGCAGTTCCTGAAAGTCTGTCATATTAATCATAGAACAGTAAAACAGTTAGTGTTATGAGACAACCATCTTCACCCACAAAACTGCAGAACCAGTGTATTAGTTACAAAATCATGCATAGAAAACAATTTTCTTTTGGTTTTTTTATAAATACAACCTTCTTACAGCTTTTCATAGTTGTCACTGATTAAAATGCATGCATCTTACCCTGTGAAACAAATTCCACATCATCATAATTTTCTTCATTTTCTGGATTTCTGTAAGTATGAAAAAATGGACATGTGAAATCTATGAAGATGGTTTTATGATTATATTTTCATTCATCTTTGTCCTGTTGTGTTTTCCATCTATTTTATACAGTGGCTGGACAGTCTATTGAGCCCTATATCCTACTTGGTAGAAACAAGATTCTCTAAATTGTTCTTCCTGACTGTGTCTTGGGGTTTCAGATGGGGACACCTTGATCTTGAGGTTGTTAGAATCACACTATCACACACAGATCAAAATGAGCCAAAGGCAGATAGATACCAAGAAAATGAGTGTGATATGAAGAATATAATCAGCAGATGGGCTGACAGAATAAAAAAAACTGTTGGTCTTTTTAACTATCCTTGTAGGTGCAAGCTTCTTACACACTACGCAAGCACAATGCCAGACTTTTGTGCAGTGTTAAATACAGCTCTGAGACTAGTCATTGGCTTGTGGGGCTTAAAGTCTAAACAAGGGACAAGAGAAGCAGCGGTGTAAGGATAGGCCAGGTAAAAGGTCTCCGATGTTAGATTTAAAAGTGCTCTCCAGCTGAAACAACCAATAAATTGAGAATATAACTAGTAATATCAGGGGCTTTTAAATTTAGTATGTCTTGTAACAGCTGAAAGAAAATTAGGGCTGACAGTGATCATCATGGAAGGGTAATCAAAAAAAGGACTTTGAAGCAGAATGGGATGTTCTAAAATTGGCCTGATAGCAAAAGCACAGAGGCAGGTGAAAGCACAGGTGTCAGCACCCAGGCACAGGCTTTCAGTGGAGGGGAGACCCCAGAGGGCACACAAGAATCGAGGACCAGAAGGGCCATCTGGAGATGAATTTCGTCGATCCCTAAAGGTGAAGAAGAGGATACCCTGGACGGCTGTTGCAGGTGCTGTGGCCTTGAGGCTGGAGTGATGCTGTCACTGTGGCCACACTGACTCATTCACTGTGTTAGCACACGCCTCTCTAACTCTTCCTGCCTGTTGTCTGCTGCTCTTTGCAGTAACTGCTGGCCAGAGAGCAGCTCCTTATTTGTGCTCAGCTTGATTCCAGTCAATTTTGACATGGGACTGAAGTACTTATAACTCTTTGTCACCAGGAGGTTCCACTTTTGTATGCAACTCTTCAAAGAAGTATAAAGAAAGGAGCCCCGTATTGACAGAGGCTTCTCAGAGTTATCACGAGGCCACAATGTGTCAGTGATGCAGCTTCACAATCAGGGTTGAGCTCAGTTCCTCTGGTTTGCAAAGATGCTTCCTGGGCTATTGACTCATAGGCATGACTCTCCTTGCTCTCTTACCCCAGAAAAATGCAGGGTAAACCTTCAATTATTTATTGCAACTGGTTTCTTACTTGTGTATGAAGTCTTTCAACCGGTCTGGAATAAAAACTCAGTTTGTTCAACCCCCCTCTCCCCCCTCCCCCCTGCCTCTCCAACGGGGCAAAAAAAGCGTTGTTATAGATAAGGCAATTCAGGGAAACAACTGAATAGAGGAAAGGTTCAAAGTAATAAAAACTAATTCCAGGCAGGCCAGGGCCAGGGCAGGACAAGGAAAGTAGCGAGACTTCACACCCCTAGAAACCTGGGACTACTGCAGCCTTCATCTGAGGCTGCATGAGCAAAGTAATAGGCAGAAAAAAGGTGAAACAATAAAGACCTTGAGGTTTACATTCACTTACCTTATTGCAGAGCTGGGCTTGATGTTTCTGGGAGGCAGACTGGGAGCTTCCATAACCTCCAGGTCTGGGTGAGAGATTGGTTTAGGGGATGGAAACTGTGTACCGCGATCTTGTAGAGGTGCCAGTGAGGCAGATAAGAAAGATCCTGTCAGTTTGACACCTTCATTTCCAGGTACTGAAATAAAGAAGAACAGACTGAATGTATGAAGCTGAGGATATAGCCTTGCTATGTATTACATGAAGTATTGGATAAAATATCAGTACTGAGCACATCCTAGTGCAAATATATTTTGTTGAACCTGCTTCTTATATATCTTTGTTGTATTATCTTACAGGAGTAGAGAGGAAGAGGCTCTGCATAGAAGAATGTACTGTCTGCACAAGGTCTTGTAAAAGTTTTTGCCAAGACACGAACAAGACGCAAAAACTTCACAGGCCATCCAGTGTATATAAGTGCCTGTGCTTTGAAACTAAATTGTAGTATAATTCCACAGTTTGCTAGAAAAGACTAGCTGCAGAATTTTATGTGAGTACTTATGCACTCTTGATGACTTTTGCTTGCTCAGAGTTTTAAGGGATGAGTGATGAAAAGATATTTGGGTACTTATTAAGAGATGTACATGTCCCTGAACATCTTCAAATATGTTTGTAATGGAAGTTGTAAAAGGCTGGACTTAATTTTCTAGCAAGCCTCCATTAGAAAAGTGGCAGTTTAAGAAGCTGCACAGAAGCTACCCCCTCAACAGCAAGGTGTAGTCTTAAAAAAATGATGCTGCTGTGCACCAGGCATAGAAGCTCTAATTTCATGAGTGAGCTGGTGTTCATGTGTGCTGCACTGAGTTCATGCTCCCTGTACAAGCCACAACCAAACAAAAGCAACCACTGCTTTGAGAGTTTATATTGGGAGAACTTATTCAACAAAATAAAATTAAATCACTTCTTTGGATGTTATGATGTTAAACCTAGAATTTTGTCTGAAGGACCATTAATGGATTAAAAGCTACCCAGAAAGAATTGTCCTCAGCCACATGGGGGGAAGCCAAAGAAAATCCAAGGAGGAGGAGAACAGAAGGAAAAAGGAAACTCAGAGTTCAGTTAAAACCAACTGCAAGTGAAAAAAAACCCCTTTCTCTTCTGGAGATTTTCTTTAAGTTCACACCTGTAGAGCTGAGATTAAAATCTTGTCAAGAAAGGAAATGTTCACACCACTGGAAAAAAATGCCTTAAACATAGTACAACAACAAATACTTAGTAATGTTTAATATCAAGACATAACGTTAAAAAAACTACTTAAAGAGCATTTTTTAGCTGCTGAGGTGTCTGAAATCCTAACTTTGGGATAGACAGGAAAAGGGGAATTGGTAACATTCCGAAGGACCTCTCATGTGCCACATGGAAATCCAAGTGAAATCACAAAGCCTTGACAATTTGTCTACTTGCTACCAAAGAACTCAAAAATATATAGATAAGTTTTGTTTCATGGCTGGATAGACCAACCTGTCCACATATATATCAACAAGAGTGCATTTGAAACCTGTTAAGTTCCTTCATTACTTAAACAGCAAAGTACTAATAGCCCCAACACTGCTGATTAAACATGTGGATTCTTTTGTGGTTTTGTTAAGGAGTACATTTCTTCATTCAACATTTATGCTTGCATTTGAGTAAAGGCGAACTTTGCTTAAACGAGCCAAAGTTACACAACTGCTCCTGTATTTGGGTCTCTGAGGATGATGTGATAGCACAGGCTTTATTCATCCACAGTTTTCATCAGCTATAATCTCTTATTGTTCTGAAACCCCTTATAAAAATGAATAGCACTTACAATTTAAACATATATCTTCAGCTGAATTCTAGATTCTAGCCAAAGAAAGCAACCAGAAAGAGGGTTTATTCTTTCTTCTGTTTTCTTTTTTTTTTTCTTTTCATAAAAGCCATGCAAACTTACCCTCAAATTTATTTTTGTGTTTTAACAGGTGTCCTGTATAGTTTTTCTGTGGTTAGATTTTTGCTGCCCTTACTGAGTGTTGTGTATATGCACAACATGCATAAAAGCATTATATCATCATACTGTTTTACTTCATTGTGATTAGTTTGTAGGACTAAGGTAAAAATTCTGCCCAAGTCTCAGTGCATAACACTTCTCTCATCTTATATGCCTTGGAAGCCAAATCCAGGCAATAGGAAACTGGGCCAGGAAAGGACACCACATGCATTTTAGGTTCAGTGCTTATTTTTAAGTAAAAGGGCTGAGCAATTTGTTGTTCTTGTGTACATTGCTGTAATCTAACAGTAACTAAGTGATCATCATAATAACAGAAATAATGCTTTTTATTGTCTAACTGTTAGAACAGACTCTTCTCTGCCTTTAAAGTTCGAATTTGCTACGCTTAGTCTTAGACTGAGACTGATGTAGGTGTAAAATGCTTTAATTTGAATACTGAAAATAGTGGGATGAATTAGGGAGGAAGGTGACAAGCAGTATAAAAAATATGTTATAACCAGGCCTGATTGGGCAAAGCTATAATAAAATTTTAATAATGTGGTTTTTCCTATTTCAGTGGAGCATTTAATTTTGATTCCACGTTTTTGTTTTTTTTTTT